>NC_069501.1:914754618-915054618 GCF_027579735.1 Bombina bombina
ATTAATGTAAGGAAAAGGTTCAAAAACCTATTAATCATACATATTTGGTGAGTTATCCGGTATAGCTTCACTTCTAAGGTCATGGATGTGTCTAGCTTCAATGCAAATTATTATTTTGTGTCAAGGTTATCTCCCTACCAACACTGATTAATTTTACATATGGGCTGATATTTTATTTCCTTGTGGTTTTGATTATAGTGTAGTTTAAATTGCTAAGGCACTAAATTATTTTCTTTCTTCTCGTCAGTATCCTCTATGTGTTCTCTTTTCTTTTCACAATTAAATCTTACTGTTTGTCTAAATGTACTGCTTTTTTCAGTTGTTATTCAAGAGATCAGATTGTCAATTTTGGGCATCACTTTTTCATCTATGTTTGCAAGTTATATATGTACGTTTAAAGGAATAAGTATAATATTTTTTTTATGAACACTCCCTAAATACTATTTAAATCAACATATGATTGTTTTGTAACTAGCATGATTAAGGACAATACAGCCCAAAACTTTGTATTTTTTGGAGTGTATATTCTTAAAGGGACACTGAACCCAATTTTTTTCTTTTGTGATTCAGATAGAGCATGCAATTTTAACCCCTTAATGACCGAGGACGTGCAGGGTACGTCCTCAAAAAAAAGGCAGTTAATGCCTGAGAACGTACCCTGCACGTCCTCGGTTTGGAAAGCAGCTGGAAGCGATCCTGCTCGCTTCCAGCTGCTTTCCGGTTATTGCAGTGATGCCTCGATATCGAGGCATCCTGCAATAACCATTTGTAGCCATCCGGTGCAGAGAGAGCCACTCTGTGGCCCTCTCTGCACCGGACATTAACGGCTACCTTCGTTGGTGGGTGGGAGCCGGTGTGGGAGGTGGGTGGCGGCCATCGATGGCCTTTGTGATGCGGAGGGGGGCGGGATCGGGGGCGGGGACGACCGGGGGGACGCGCACGGACGCGCGCGCGTGCACGGGGAGGCCAGGCGGGCGCGTGCACGGGGAGGGAGCGGGTGGGAACCACTAAGCTACAGAAAATGTTTTTCTTAGAAGTGGGGATCAAAGGGGTTAATATGGTTTTTTTAGTGATCGGTTTGGCTGGTGGGGTATTGGACTGTGGGGGGGAAGCTACACTACAGAAACAAATAGTAAAACATAAAAAAAACAACATTTTTATTTGCAAACTGGGTACTGGCAGACAGCTGCCAGTACCCAAGATGGCCCCAATAAGGCAGAGGGGGAGGGTTAGGGAGCTATTTTGGGGGGATCAGGGAGGTTGGGGGCTAAGGGGGGACCCTACATAGCAGCATATGTAAATATGCTTAAAAAAAAATTATTATTTTTTTTTTTATACCTTTTATTTTAGTACTGGCAGACTTTCTGCCAGTACTTAAGATGGCGGGGACAATTGTGGGGTGGGGGAGGGAAGAGTGCTGTTTGGGAGGGATCAGGGGGTGGGATGTGTCAGGTGGGAGTCTGATCTCTACACTAAAGCTAAAATTAACCCTGCAAGCTCCCTACAAACTACCTAATTAACCCCTTCACTGCTGGCCATAATACACATGTGATGCGCAGCAGCATTTAGCGGCCTTATAATTACCAAAAAGCAACGCCAAAGCCATATATGTCTGCTATTTATGAACAAAGGGGATCCCAGAGAAGCATTTAAAACCATTTGTGCCATAATTGCACAAGCTGTTTGTAAATAATTTTAGTGAAAAACCTAAAGTTTGAAAAAGTGAACAATTTTTTTTTATTTGATTGCTTTTGGCGGTGAAATGGTGGCATGAAATATACCAAAATGGGCCTAGATCAATACTTGGGGTTGTCTACTACACTACACTAGAGCTAAAATTAACCCTAGAAGCTCCCTACATGCTCCCTAATTAACCCATTCACTGCTGGGCATAATACACGGTTGGTGCGCAGTGGCATTTAGCAGCCTTCTAATTACCAAAAAGCAAAGCCAAAGCCATATATGTCTGCTATTTATGAACAAAGGGGATCCCAGAGAAGCATTTACAACCATTTATTCCATAATTTCATGAGTTGTTTGTAAATAATTTCAGTGAGAAACCTAAAGTTTGTGAAAAAATTTGTGAAAAAGTAAAATAATTTTTTTATTTGATCGCATTCGGCGGTGAAATGGTGCCATGAAATATACCAAAATGGGCCTAGATCAATACTTTGGGATGTCTTCTAAAAAAAAATATATACATGTCAATGGATATTCAGAGATTCCTGAAAGATATTAGTGTCCCAATGTAACTAGCGCTAATTTTGAAAAAAAGTGGTTTGGAAATGGCAAAGTGCTACTTGTACTTATAGCCCTATAACTTGCAAAAAAAGTAAAGAACATGTAAACATTGGGTATTTCTAAACTCAGGACAAAATTTAGAAACTATTTAGCATGGGTGTTTTTTGGTGGTTGTAGATGTGTAACAGATTTTGGGGGTCAAAGTTAGAAAAAGTGTGTTTTTTTCCATTTTTTCCTCATATTTTATAATATTTTTTATAGTAAATTATAAGATATGATGAAAATAATGGTATATTTTGAAAGTCCATTTAATGGCGAGAAAAACGGTATATAATATGTGTGGGTACAGTAAACGAGTAAGAGGAAAATTACAGCTAAACGCAAACACCACAAAAATGTAAAAATAGCCTTGGTCCCAAACGGACAGAAAATGGAAAAGTGCTGTGGTCATTAAGGGGTTAAGCAACTTTCTAATTTACTCCTATTATCAATTTTCTTCGTTCTCTTGCTATCTTTATTTAAAAAAGAAGACATCTAATCTTTTTTCTTGGTTTAGGACTCTGGACAGCACTTTTTTTATTGGTGGATGAATTTATCCACCAATCAGCAAGGACAACCCAAGTTGTTCACAAAAAATGGGCCGGCATCTAAACTTACATTCTTGCATTTCAAATAAAGATAAAAAGAGAATAAAGAAAATGTGATAATAGGAGTAAATTAGAAAGTTGCTTAAAATGTCATGCTCTATCTGAACCCCGAAAGAAAAAAAAATGGGTCCAGTGTCCCTTTAAATACAATGTAGATATAAAATAAATATCTTAGAAAAAAGGGGGTTGAAGAGACATACACATTGATAATCACACACAATGGCAGGAGTTGATTCTGACACTAATGAACCTCCGATTACAAACATTACACATATGGGAGCAACTTCCAAACATGAAGATTTTTTTGATATAAACACTAGACAGGAATATTTTGACACTATTTTTTCAATAGAGGATCTACATACAGAACATATGGAAATTAAGAAATTATTTAGGACTTTGGAGCAATCACTCATCACTGACCTTATACTTATGTGGGATGTTATAGCTTTCAAAAAATATGTTGATAATAACAGAATACCAAGAGGCTTGCGTATAAAGAAATATCCCTCCTTTCAATTTGACGATCCAGAAGATATGGAGGATTGGAATGAGGCCCTAAATAAATGCTCGTTCACACTGTTAGATATTTTGATCAGAGTGAAAAACAAAAAACGTAATAAAATAGGAGCAGCCATCATCACTCAAAAAGATGAACTAGTACCTTATCAAACTTACAATGAGTTCAGTCAGCTAAACAAAAAGATGATAGAACTAATTGCTAAACATGATAAGGAACAGGCGGAAAGAAAAGGAGCCAAGTTCCAAAGGGATAAAGAAGATTACGAACAGCAAAGAGTATATAATTGGGCCACATTACGCAGACAACAACGAGCCAATAAAAATAAAAATAGAAGAAATAAAATCAACAAATTGAAACAACAACCCATAACGCAAGAGCCTGACAAGAATGAACCAAAGTCCATTCTGAAAAAAGTGGAAAAGAGAAGGAGAAAAGTGGCATTTAATCCTCCTGAAGAAGAAACCACTGATTCTGAAGCCTGTTTTTCAGGCACCTCTTATTCTTCAAACTGTTCTTCTATACTTTCTTCTTCTATTTCTCCTTCTGTTTCTCCCTCTATTTCCCCTTCTTCTTCTTGTGATTTTTTACAGGAGGCAGTGGAGTTGGAAGGAATACGAAATCCGGAACCAGTGGCCCAACTGAAGACACGATCAGGGATTACCCAAAAAAGAGAAAACGAAGGAGATGGAGAACCAAAAGGGAAAAAAAAGAATTCAAAGAAAGGACAATGACTTCTCATATAGATAATGCTGAAAATCTAGTACTATGTACCAATGTTGAAAATCAAAACATTAGTGTTATTAATTTATCCAGATATGTTTTGAAAGAGGAGGAATTGCACATTTTAACTAAAGGATTGGGTTTTGCTCCCTCAGGCGACTTCTCCTGTTTCAATACTCTTTTGGATATTAATAAATTTATTTGAAAATTGGCTCTTAAAAGATATTTTGCATTAACAAATTCTCAAGATATCAATGTAGAAACTAACATTTCTGATGTGTATAGTACAACATGTGCAGCGGAGGGTCCCACTTTGCCCTTTGAAGACGCCCAAGCTCTTGTCACCCTTACTGATCTGTATAGTGGTGACAATGAGCACATTTCATCGAACAAATCGGTGCGCCCAAAGAGGACAAGGTCTGACTTTTTTTTTTTTTTTCCAATAATTTTTTTATTGAGGTTATATTGATACATACAAAAGATATAGAATACCTCATAACAGAAACAACAGCATAGTCAAATTTACAGTAGTTATTGTTATACATGCAATAACATAATATTTTTGTGCTAGGTATATATTAAGAACCTCTATTTTCATATTATATTCTTTACTGATTTCCTCAGATATAACAACTGGCCACTTTTGGACCTGAAGAGAACAAAAACAAATATAGACTGGAGGAAAATTAGTATGACATTTTTAGCTTCAGAGATATAAGGGGGGGGAGGAGATTCAGCGGGTAAGCACCGCTATTCTATGGGGGGGTGTGGAGGGGCGGAGCCTTATAGGAGGGCAGGCAGAAAGATGTAAGGAGGCTTTTAGATTATATACTGGAGAGTTAGGGGTATATCAGAGAATCAGCTGAGATCATATGAGATTTAGCATCTAGTGCTGCTCCGTGACCTAAGAGAAACCATAGGTTCGGGGAGACCTTACCTCGTCCTCAGGCAATTGGCTGGAGAGATTATGGATAACATAACTATAATATATTTACAAGACTCACTGTTAACTATGTCACTTGCGTTAAGATCTCAATGATACTATTGGGGACAGGCAAGACATAAAATATATTTAAAGTATAAATAAGGAGCAGGATAACACATAACATCAACATATTTCTAAAGGACTTCTAATGGTTTACTAGAGACAAACACTCAAACCTTAAATTACAAACTCTATCTGTAATCATTTGTCTTTAAAACTTGCTCTAACCTTATAGGGCTGGATACTGAAATATGAAAGCAATGCATCTTTTATCATTCTATATCAATGACTAAGTGTCAGCCAAAGAAGTATACCTAAGTAGATAAAAAGCAACCTATGAGCTATCTGTGAAACTATAGTAGTTTGATCATGACCATATGCAAAGGATCTAGATGATCAGTTAATGGTATTACCGCAATATATTGTAAAATGAGAGATGATCCCACGTATAATGTCTCCCGGCCACTGACACTAGCTTATATTTATAATGTTAGCAGGCCTAGATGCACATGCAGCATGCTGTTGCAGGTAGAGGACATGTTAGAGTATATAATTCAGTAAGCAAGGCTACATCTCTCTTTTTTAGATAGCTATAAGTGGCTACATTAGTGAATAATGTATTTAGTACAATATATTTATAATATAAGGTGTTAGCAAGCATATGCATTTGAGCCTGTAGAGAGAGCCATAAGACATATTCAGACATTGAAAGATAGCAGGCGACAATGAGCTAATATATGGAATGTACAACAGTATGAACATATAAGCATAAGCCTCATAAAATATAATTATTGCTCAAAACTAAGACCACTGAAATAAAAAGTGTTGCTGATTAACATAGGAAGTGCAGCTGCTCCTCAATAGGAGAAGTAGAGATTGATGTGTAAATTATATCTCTCATGCAAACTAATGAATAGAACTAAATAAATTCAGTAGTGACGGCTAGACACACTGCTAACTAGTCTAAAATAATTACAGAGCAATTCCCAACCGGGTATCCCCGTGTTTATATTAGCATATAAAGGAGCATGTTATATTCACCGCAACACAAAGTAACTGTGAAAATGTGAAAGTATATTACATAAGAAAGTTTAACCTATCTCCAATTTTATATTAGGCATGTGAACATTCAATTGCAACGAAGATAAAGCTAAGTCAGCTATATAAGCCGATTTGTTTTAAATTTAAAGGGTAAAAGTGTGGAGGACGGTCAGTGGAACTATAATAGTATATGTTAAGTTAATATATCTGTGTCAATTATTACCAATTCGTTATAGGGTATGAACAGTACCTGACAAAATATCCTAATAAGTATTCAACCAAATGGTATATGATAGCACAAACTAGCATAACAATAGTAGGGTGTAAAAAATATTCATATCAAGCCCTTGAAAATATTGAATGCATTATGCACAGAAAACATTAAAGTAACCTGTTATATATATGGTTGGATTATATATTTGTTATCTGAGTTTCAAATTGCTCCAGTATCTAAAACATCTAAGAGCAGTATGAATCTTACCCTAAAAACAAACTGAAAGCAATGTGAATTAGAAATAGTGCTATACGCTTGTATAGATCTAAGGAGCTGAAGTAACATATATGTATATATAGCAACTAACTGAGATTCAGTTCCTAAATATTCCAGGACATTTTACACCTTCATAATCCTAGTACCATCAATCCAAGCAACAAGGAGGCACAGACCACTCAAAACGTATATTAGTAAAGGGAAAAATAGGTGACACGAGTACCCTAAACAGATATAAAACGTTTAACTCTTCTTATATACATCAAATCGTCCCAATAATAGAGAAGTAGGCATTAGTGATACCCTGAGCAGTTCAGATCTTATCCTACGACTTGTAGGTAGTCAAACGTTCATCTGAGCCTTTAGATCTGTGCTGCAAGTCCAAATACCTCAGCCGATGCCTTTTCTCATATCACGACTGCTAGTAGTAGGGCAGCCAAACAGGTCTAGGTACCTTTGTGGATGGTGCTGATGACTATGGGGAATCAGATAATTCAAATCACCTCTATAGCCAACCAAGTTCCCTTTAGTGGGCCACCATGCTGTAACTTTGGCTGGGCCGTATTCCAGCTTGTGTAGAAAGTGCACTTCCCGCTGCCTGGGCTCCGTTTTAATGGCGGAGGGCTGTGGGGCACTGCGCTGTTCAGAGAAACATGTTTGCACTAAAATCTTGTTACTTGCGGTCTGATTTGCCATAGTCCCATTCTGGGGGAGTCCCACTTGTTGTAAACTGTCGGCAGTTATGTGAAGCTCTTTAGCTGCGTGGGACCAATCTGGGTCCTCACCAGTAAAAACACTGGCCGAACCCCCTCTGGGCTGCCTCTCCTGCAGTCGGTCAGTAGGATATCGAATAAGCTGTGGGTCTTCAGCCTGAGCAGCCGCATGGTCGCCTGAGCAGGGCAGGGAAGCGACGCCATCTTGGTTGCGGAGCTCCACAAATAAAGATTGCAAGCTGAAAAATTGGCTGTCAGCTCTCTCTAGTAAGTCCTGCAGCAAGAGAGTAAGGTGCCTGGAGGAACCCTCTGTCATATCACAGTAATTCCCAATCTCTATACTTCATCTTTTCCACGTTTCACTGTCCCTTTAAACATAATATCACATGACCGTTATGCCTTTATAAGCCCTCCTCTCTAATTCATCGATGCTTGGTAATTTGATTCACATGAGGAGTGATCACAACTTTCAAGAAGCTCTCTCCATTTTCGTCAAGTTGTTCTCTAACTTTATATCTGCAAAGTTCTCTTCAATCACAGGACAGCATACTTCATTCTGAAACGCTAACTGACATTCAGCGTGTCTGCAGTAGTTCGGCGTCTGACGTCATCAGCACTCCGGGAGTCAGTGTCGCAGCTCCTCTCTGTTGCCGGATTCAACACTGCTTCTCAGGACAACTGAATTGCTATCAAGCATAGTCTTCACAAGTACACGCTGGTCATGAAGTGTTGGGTATCGTACTAAACATAAAGTTATTGCTGAAGTTACGCTAATATCATATGTTCCTAAGACTGTATATACTAACTAATCAAGCTTATACATATACGTTACTAATGGAAACTGTGCATGTTTAACATCCTCTGCATATATCCTGGTTATTTCTGCATACAATACACTGCCATATCAATTCTGCTGCATTCATGAATAAGGTTGCATATGAACTTTACTAACCTGAACATTAAAGCATTGTACCTGATTGATAAGCTACAATCTATTTAAAGAGATACTAACAGAGCTTCAATTATATAAAGTTATATTTTATTCTATATCCAAAGAGATTATCTATTGTTTAAGCAAATGCTATTATAGTACTTAGGAGAGTATAAGCACACTCACATTGTTGTGTATATCTCCAACAACTAAAGATAGTTGTTATTTACTTTTGACCTAAACAGGTCACCCTCAGTCAATGAGCATAATAAGGTTCCTAGTTTATCAAGGTACCTAGGTTTGGTGTGAGACTGAGTGGAGTAGATACAACTGGGTTCATATTAATTATATAATAAATCCTCACATATTACCAAGCCTCCCCTAACCCACTTGTATCTATAATGGATGTTACTGAATTGTCCAACCGTGTTGGAACCCTTTCTCAAAATATGGATATAATGATCCAGGGTCTTAGGGACCTTCAAGTTGAAAATCAGGAATTACGAAAATATATTAGAGATCATGTACCTACTCAAACTTTACCAACACCTCTTGTTTCTCCTGAGCCACAAATATGTCCACCTGAGAGATTTTCTGGAGACAGAACTCAATTTAGAGACTTTAAAAATTCATGTACTTTATTATTTTCATTGAAACCAAGAACCTATCCTACCGAAAGGGTTAAAGTTCTAACGGTAATTTCTTATCTCACTGGTGAAGCCAAGGCATGGGCTAATGCATACTATGAGAAAGAAGATCCTATCTTAAACTCATTAGAATCATTTTTTAATGCCATGTCCTTACTATATGAAGATCACGACAAACAAGCTTCAGCAGAAAATTCTATCAGACATCTGCGACAAGGTAGACGCCCTGTAGAAGAATATATAACTGATTTCAAAAGATGGGCACCTGACACACAGTGGAATAACCCAGCTTTGACAAATCAATTCCGTATTGGATTAGCGGATGCTCTAAAAGATGAATTGGCACGTGTGGTTATTCCTAAGGACTTAGAAAATCTTATGACCTTGTCTATATCTATTGATCGTCGTTTGAGGGAAAGGAAGATTGAAAGAGGGTCATCAGAATTATCCACCAAGAAAGCCTATAGCTCTCATTCAGTTTCCACTGTCCGTTTAACAGATGAGCCTATGGAGATAGGATTTGTCAAAGGTCCTCTTAAACCTGAAGAAAAGGCTAGACGAAGACAACTTAATCTTTGTTTATATTGTGCTGCTAAGGATCACGGAGTAAAGGAGTGTCCAATTCTGTTAAAATCAAAAAAGGGTAAGCAAGAGATAGCTCATTTAAATGAGACTGTTATAAAAAACTCATCTCACTTTACTCTTTCTGTTTGTCTACAGTGGGATCAACATCAACTTAAAGCCCAGGTGGTAATCGATTCAGGAGCAACTAATAATTTCATTCATTCATCCTTTGTTGAAAATCACAAGATTCCTATAATTAAAAAATTAATTGCATTACCTATTCGAGTTGTTGATGGTTCTTTTATCAATTCAGGTCCCGTTACCCATCATACTGATCCATTATCATTAACATTTTCATCAGGTCACTCTGAATTGTGTACCTTTGAGGTTATTCATTCCCCTTTGTACCCCATAATTCTAGGACTCTCATGGCTAAAGAAACATCAACCAAACATCTCATGGAATAGTGGTACTATTTCCTTCGACTCACCATATTGTAAAAAACACTGTACACAATCACAAACTATATTACAGGTTGATATCATAAATATACCAACAGAGTATTCAGATTTTTATCACGTTTTTGATAAGGTTGAGGCTCAATCTCTACCTCCCCACAGACCCTACGACTGTCCTATCGATTTAAAACCAAACAGTAAAATCCCTTATGGTCGTATATATCCACTCTCTGAACCAGAACTGCTTCATCTCAAAGGATATCTTGAGGAAAATCTAAAGAAAGGTTTTATTCGGCCTTCTACATCTTCAGCTGGTGCCGGGATCTTTTTCGTGAAGAATAAAGATGACAGTCTCAGGCCTATAATTGACTATAGACAACTGAACAATTGTACAATAAAAAATAGATATCCTTTACCTCTTATTCCAGAACTCATAGAGAGGTTACAGGGTGCTACCATTTTCACCAAACTGGATTTAAGAGGTGCATATAATTTAATTAGAATTCGCAAAGGTGATGAATGGTTAACTGCCTTTCGCACTAGGTATGGTCTCTATGAGTATTGTGTCATGCCTTTTGGTTTGTGCAATGCACCTGCAACTTTTCAGTTTTTCATTAATGATGTTTTCAAAGATTTACTTGACACATACATTGTCATTTATTTGGACGATATTCTCATTTATTCAATTTCCAAAGAGGATCACATACAACATGTCAGAACAGTTCTTTCAAGATTAAGACAGAACAACTTATATGTTAAGGCAGAAAAATGTATATTCAATTCTGATACTATTTCTTTCCTGGGGTATCATATTTCACCAAAAGGAATATCCATGGAGGACAACAAAGTACAAGCTATCACTAACTGGCCTATTCCAAAAAATAAGAAAGAGCTCCAGAGATTTCTAGGATTCTCAAATTTTTATAGAAAATTTATTAAAGGTTTCTCTACTATTGCAAAACCTCTCACATTACTCACCCGAAAGAATAACAAATACCACTGGAACCAACAGGCAGATGAGTCTTTTAACGCTCTCAAACATACTTTCATTACCGCTCCAATTCTACAATTCCCAGATCCATCGAAACAATATACATTAGAAGTAGATGCATCCGAATTTGCAATAGGAGCCATTCTGTCTCAAAAAGATTCTTCTACCAACATGCTTCATCCTGTTGCATATTATTCTCGGGTTATGAATTCGGCCGAAATTAATTACCCAATTGGGGAAAAAGAACTTCTAGCCATCAAGGCTGCATTAGAATTTTGGAGACATCTATTAGAAGGCGCAAGATTTCCAATCATCATATTTACAGATCATCGTAATCTACAATATCTAAAAACTAACAAAAGTCTTTCTTCCAGACAAGTCAGATGGAGTTTATTCTTTACTAGATTTGATTTTATAATCACTTATCGTCCAGGAGTAAGAAATACAAAGGCAGATGCTCTATCTAGATATTCAACTCCATTAACTGAGAGTTCTGAACTAAACTCAATAATACCACCAGAAAAATTCATTGGCCTCTTAATGGGAAAAACATCTATTCTCAAAGAACAACAACAGAATGATCCATTGATTAATGATTTTAGGATTCATAAAGGTAATGATGGATTTTTTTACCATGGTCATGCACTGTATGTTCCAGAATCTCTTAGGAATGACATTTTAGCTATGGCACATGATATTCCACTTTCAGGACATCCTGGTTTCAAGAAAACTCTTCATTTAATTCAAAGGGATTTTTGGTGGCCACATATGATTCAGTCTGTAAAACAGTACATACAAGGGTGTGCTATATGTACCAAATGTAAATCTCAAAGAATTCACCCTTATGGTTTACTTCTATCTCTTCCAATCGCTGACAGACCTTGGCAAGATATTGCCCTAGACTTCATTGTCGATCTACCTCCCTCTTCTAATAACACAGTAATCCTGGTTGTTGTGGATCTCTTTTCAAAAATGGCACATTTTATACCTATTCACACTTTGCCAACAGCTTCAGAAACAGCAGAATTGTTCATCAAACATATTGTCAGATTGCATGGGTTACCTAAGTCTATTACGACTGACAGGGGTACACAATTTACCTCTCGATTTTGGACACAACTCTGTTCTAGTTTGCATATTGATCGCCGTTTGAGTTCAGCTTACCATCCTCAAACAAACGGTCAGACCGAAAGGACTAATCAGAGTTTAGAGCAATATCTAAGATGCTACTGTACATTTCAGCAAGACAACTGGTCTTCTCTTCTTCCTACTGCTGAATTCTCATATAATAACACCATTAATTCATCTACCAATACAACTCCATTTTTCATTAACTATGGGTTTCATCCCTCTTATCATCTTCTTCAAAGATCAGAAAGTTCTTGTCCCTTGGTAAATGACACTGTGAATACAATTGCTGAAGGATTCATTCAACTAAAACAGATTTTACTACAATCTCAAGAAAGGCAAAAACGTTATTATGACTTAAGGAGAACAAAACCTCCTGAGTATAAGGTGGGAGATCTAGTTTGGTTGTCTTCTAAACACTTGAAGCTTCACATTCCCAGTAAAAAGCTTGGTTCTCTGTTTATTGGTCCTTACAAAATTATTAGGATTGTTAATGCTAATGCTGTCACTTTACAACTACCAAGTTCTTTTAAGATACATCCAACATTTCATGTATCCCTTTTGAAACCTTATGTTCCAGTCAGAGATCAAGCCTTGACAACTCAAGTTCCGACACTCATTGAGGATGAAGTATCATATGAAGTTGATTCCATTTTGGATTCTAGATTCTATAAGAATTCTCTACAGTATTTAGTTCGGTGGAAAAATTATTCATCAGAAGAGGATTCTTGGGAACCATCCACTAACTTATCAGCCCCTAGATTGGTATCTCTGTTTCATCGCAGACATCCAGACCGTCCCAAACCCTGATCTGCGGAGCAGATCGTTAAGGGGGGTGTCCTGTCATATCACAGTAATTCCCAATCTCTATACTTCATCTTTTCCACGTTTCACTGTCCCTTTAAACATAATATCACATGACCGTTATGCCTTTATAAGCCCTCCTCTCTAATTCATCGATGCTTGGTAATTTGATTCACATGAGGAGTGATCACAACTTTCAAGAAGCTCTCTCCATTTTCGTCAAGTTGTTCTCTAACTTTATATCTGCAAAGTTCTCTTCAATCACAGGACAGCATACTTCATTCTGAAACGCTAACTGACATTCAGCGTGTCTGCAGTAGTTCGGCGTCTGACGTCATCAGCACTCCGGGAGTCAGTGTCGCAGCTCCTCTCTGTTGCCGGATTCAACACTGCTTCTCAGGACAACTGAATTGCTATCAAGCATAGTCTTCACAAGTACACGCTGGTCATGAAGTGTTGGGTATCGTACTAAACATAAAGTTATTGCTGAAGTTACGCTAATATCATATGTTCCTAAGACTGTATATACTAACTAATCAAGCTTATACATATACGTTACTAATGGAAACTGTGCATGTTTAACATCCTCTGCATATATCCTGGTTATTTCTGCATACAATACACTGCCATATCAATTCTGCTGCATTCATGAATAAGGTTGCATATGAACTTTACTAACCTGAACATTAAAGCATTGTACCTGATTGATAAGCTACAATCTATTTAAAGAGATACTAACAGAGCTTCAATTATATAAAGTTATATTTTATTCTATATCCAAAGAGATTATCTATTGTTTAAGCAAATGCTATTATAGTACTTAGGAGAGTATAAGCACACTCACATTGTTGTGTATATCTCCAACAACTAAAGATAGTTGTTATTTACTTTTGACCTAAACAGGTCACCCTCAGTCAATGAGCATAATAAGGTTCCTAGTTTATCAAGGTACCTAGGTTTGGTGTGAGACTGAGTGGAGTAGATACAACTGGGTTCATATTAATTATATAATAAATCCTCACACCCTCCATACTGAAAGCAGGTTGAGGAAAAGATATAAGTGTTTAAGGCTTCAAAAATCGAAGTTCTAGAAAACAAGCATCAGGAGCTCTGTTAGAGCACGTCTTTCCTCTTAGGCAGTTGGCTCCGCCCCACAAGGTCTGACTTTTATCCTAAACAATATAGAGGTGCTATTATTAATGCATATCATAAAATGGTTCAGGATGACATTTTTTAATTGGAAATGAAGAAAAATGACAATGCTGCCTCCCACAATCTGTCTTATAGAGAAAAGAGAGCATTAAAATCTCTACAGGACAATTCTAACATTGTCATTAAAAATGCGGACAAGGGAGGCAGCATTGTCATTCAAGACAAAGAGGCTTATTTCATTGAGGCTTATAAACAATTGAATGACACTGAAGTGTATAAACGCCTTCCAGGAAATCCCATTTTCTCTTACAAGAAGAAATTGGAAAATTTAGTTAAGGAAGGAATCACTCTGGGTATCTTCAAAGAAGGGGATCTCTCGAATTTAATTCCAGATCACCCTCTTACTCCAATTTTTTACCATGTCCCCAAGGTTCATAAGGACCCCCTCTCCCCTCCAGGTAGACCTATTGTCTCTGGGGTGGGGTCCTTATTTGAGCCATTGGGGGCATGGTTGGATGAGGTTCTACAACCTATAGCCAAAAAACAGCTATCCTATCTGAGGGACAGTGCCCAGCTCATTGATATACTGGACACTGTGCAATGGAAGGAAGACTATACATGGGCAGTTATTGATGTATGCTCTCTTTATACCTGCATCCCTCAAGAATTAGGGGTACAGGCTGTGCAATTTTTTCTAAATCGAGAAATGGATTTAACAGATTTAACCATTCAATATGTAGGAGATGTACTGCGATTCCTTTTATCTCACAATTATTTTTGGTTTGATGGGGTATTCTACAATCAGATATGTGGCACTGCCATGGGGGCAAAATTTGCCCCCACATTTGCAAATTTGTATGTCTCATGGTGGGAGTTGTCACATATCTATTGTATACATAACCCTTGGTTAGAAAACATCCTTATATATGTACGCTATATTGATGACCTGTTGGTCATTGTAAAAAAGCCGCTCAATGAGATAGATTTAAATACATTCATTGAATATATAAATGGAAATGCATTTAATCTTAAATTTACTGGGATATTTAACAACAATAAGGTCAACTATTTAGATTTGACACTTCAAATCACTGACAATACAATTGTTACCAGCACATATCGCAAAGAGACAGCTGGTAACACAATCTTACATGCCACCTCACAACACCCCACACATGTCATTAGGGCAATACCTAGGGGACAATTTATAAGGATTCGTAGAAATATGAAATCTGATGCAATATATGAATCTCAGTCCCTGGAATTAAAAGACAGATTAGTGTGTAGGGTTATAACACCAATTCCCTTGAAAAGTGTCGAAAAAGTATAAGTACTCACAACAGTGCTTACAAAAAACCTGATTTGAGTAAGAAAGAGAAATCTAACTTTAAAGATGCAGTAGTGTTTACAACGGCCTATTCAAAACAGTATAATGAAATTGTTAAAATCATGAAAAAACACTCCCATGTCCTCTTAGGAGATGACACACTTAAACCACATATAAAGAATATTAAATATGTTCCTAAAAAATGTAAAACCCTAGGTCAAGCCATATCACCAAGTTTGGTCATGAAAACTGATGTAAGCCAACAAAATTGGTTGCAACATAGGGACAACTACAAATGTGGAAGACGCAACTGTTTAATGTGTACACATATCAATGTAGGTGACAAGTTTCATAGTCACAGCACAGAAAATGAATACACTATGGAGCTTTATGCTAACTGTTGCACCACTTTTGTGGTTTATCTTATCACTTGCAACATATGTCAAATACAATACACAGGTCAAACTTCTAGAGAGGCTCGTAAAAGATTCAATGAACACACCAGAGATGTTAAAAATTACAATAAGGACTCAGCAGTGGCCAATCATTTTAATGGCTATCACATGACGAATATAGCTAACATGAGTATTAACATCATAGACATTGCCACTACATCCATTAGAGGGGGCAATAAATTTAAAATCTTAGAGAAAAAGGAACTGTTCTGGATGTTGAAACTTAAAACTCGGTCACCATTAGGGATGAACCGTGAATGTGACATCAATTACTTCATTGACAATTGATTCCATCTTCTTAGTTTATCCCTCTTGGTTTTCTGTATTATATATATGCTTTTTTGTATATGGTTTATTATTTACACCTAATGTCTTTAATTGTGGTCTAGATAGGGTTAATTGTTTTCCAAAGACATTTTTTACTAACCTGCTGGTTAGATAATTAACTTTTTTCTTATGTATTCCTTTTTCATTTTTCATTTTCTAAATTCACTTGTATTTTTATTCATTTCATAATTATTATTATGTTATTTTTTCATTTTCTTATTCATTTATTCATTCATTTTTTCATTCATTTATTTCCTCATTTATTATTATTATTATTAATTTTTTTATTTTTTTTTCAATATTTTCCATTTCAGTCTAAGTTCATGTTTTGAATTTTGCTTCCTCCATTAATATCATGTAACCTTTTTTATTTTTGCATTAATATATATAATTGTAAATTTAAAATACAATGAGGTTCAGTAACTTTGTTTTTAACTTTGTACTTTGTGATATATCAAGAGAAAGGTCTTCTTACTAAGGGTCAACAACTAGATGGCTGTAGCTGATTAAACCATTTTTAGCAAACAGCCAATTGAATTTAAAGTTCCCCTTCTTAAGCAGCCTTCCTCTCATCACAAATTAGTCTATGAATAAGCGTCCAAGAGGGACGCAAAACTAGTCAGACAGCTAATAGTGTCTCTCATACACTCCTGCCATTTGTCTCTTTTAGCGTGTCATCCAGCGTTTGTAGCTGGTTAAAATCTTTTTAACCTTGTTTTTTCAATAAAGGATACTTTTTATTTTTAAAAAAGAAACCCTCGTTGCAGTGCCTGCTTACTACTTGTACTCTGGATCTGGATTTGTGGCTTGGTTTCGCCACTGCTACGGCACTCCGTTTTCCAGGTGGGTTGAACTTGAAATCAGCTAGACCGGTGTCATTTCCGGTCTCTCAGCCGGCTCCACGGTTGTTGTCAGACACGCCGCACGCTTCTCAGCATCAACTGGTTGATAAAGTAGTTTGTATGATGTTTTAAGAGTGTGTAAAGGACTTGTAGCAAAGTAACTCTATAGTTTTATTTAAAATGTAGTGCTTTAAATGCTGCTGAAAAAAAAATGGTTACTTAAGAAATCACTACCCTGATATGAGGGTTAATTCAGGCAGCCCTGGGAAAGGCAGTTTAACCTGTATATTTGTTGTGCATTATTGGTTCGGTGGGATTGAGTATTCAAAAGAGATGGTTGGGCTGATTATATTCCCCACTATCAGGGTGAGTAATGACAGTTATGGTGGTGGTAAGTAAAGGTTAGGTATTCTGTGCCTTTAAAGGGACATTAACACTTAATAAAAAGATAGATAGAATGATGCATTCAAATAAAAGGTAAACATGAAATGTTCACAGCACTGTGTATGATAAATGTTTCCTTTATTCAGACATATTAAAACAGCAACGTTTCGTGACTATATGTCACTTAATCATGCTTTACTTAACTTAACACAGGTCTCTACTTTTAAACTTTCATTTTTTGCGCCAGTCACTCTGTAGTTGTACTCTGGCACCATCTTGTGGTTCTCTTGTGAAATTGTTTGTTAATCTGTGAAGTAATTTAAAAGTAATTTAAAACAATAATATAGCAACAATGACATAAAGTGCAAGATGTAACAAATAGTTTTACCATGTATAGACAATATAGCTAATTATTTTAAACAGTTTATATTCTAGATACATTATTACAACTGATCCTAAAAGCTTTATCACCTAAATTATAGCTAACATTAGGATGTGTTAGAAATAGAAAGACAGGTCAAAATCCCTGTTCAGGCCTTTAGGGGCCAAGGTTTCCAATTTATGGATCCACCACATTTCTTTCCTTTTTAGTAAAGTCTCTGTCCATGCCATTCCTGGGCACTTTGATCTGTTCAATATTCTGCCATCTTAACTAGCTTATTCCGTGCCCTTTTTCTAGGAAGTGTTTGGACAGAGGGGCTTCCATGTTTTTTCACCTTATATTAGAACAATGCTGTGTCATACGGTCTCTTACTTTCTGTGTCGTCTCCCCTATGTATACCAAAGAACGCGGGCATTTGATTAGGTATATAACATAAGTTTTTTCACAGGTGTAATACTCATTAATCTCAAAAAATTTTCCACTATGTGGGTGGAAAAAATTGGGGCCTTTTATTATTGAACTGCAACTCATGCAATTTAAACAAGGAAAACTACCTCTTTGTTTAGTACCTATATAGGATTGTTTAAACGCCTTCTCTGGTCCCATATCAGTTTTTACTAGTTGATCTTTCATATTTTTTACCCTCCTAAAGGCCATAAGAGGTGGTTCTTTGAAGTGGGGAATCTGTTGATTACTCTCCCTTAACACATGCCAGTTTCTACGTATTATTTTTGACACTTCTCCACTAAGGGGACTATACTGAGACACAAACATCATTCTGTGGTCGTGGTCTGGTTTTTTACTTTTAGGCCTGGGATTTTTTATTTCTTCAATTTTTTGTTTAATCAGATTGGGGGGATACCTCCTATCCAAAAAAAATGTTGGCATTTCTTTCATCCTAAACTCTCTATCTTCATCTCTGCTTACAATTCTTTTTACCCTTGGGAGCTGACTTTTGGGTAGGGAATTTAATCGTTTTTTTGGGTGAAAACTGTCATATTTTAACAGTGTATTTTTGACCGTATCCTTTGTGTACAGATCAAAACGTAAAGTGTTTCCATTTTTATAGACTCTAGTGTCTAAGAAAGTAACTGTCTCCTCGCTGTAGGTGACTGTAAACTGGAGTCCCCTTACCATAGAGTTAAGGTCATCTACAAATCTGTTGAGGGTTCCAATGCTGCCCTACCACATGCCAAACACGTCATCAATGTAGTGCCACCACACTGATCCGTGCTGTTTGAATGTCTCGTGTTCATATACCATGTTTTCTTTGAACTCATTCATGAAGAGATTGGCATATGATGGGGCAACATTGGAACCCATTGCTGTTCCTTTTGCCTGCACAAACCATTCATCTTGGAATAAAAAATAATTCCAGTACAATATCAACCTGAGTAGCTTTTCAATGAATTCACTTTGTCTGTATGTGTACCCACTGTTCACCATGAGTGTCTTTTTTATAATCGCTATGCCAGTCTCGTGTTTGATTGATGTATAGAGACTTTTGACATCCATGGTGAACAGTAGGTACCTGTCAGAATGTAGCTCCAATTGTCTTGCTTTACTCAAAAAGTAATTGGTATCTTTCAAATAGCTAGACATCCTAACAACCTCTGGTTGTAAAATTTTGTCTATGAATTTGGAGATGCTGGTGTATACAGATTCAACACTGGAGACTATAGGTCTACCAGGTGGCTTACTGATGTCCTTATGAACCTTTGGGACCGTATAAAATATAGGATTGCGTGGTGAATCAATATACAGAAAGTCTGCCAATTTTTTGTCTATGATCTCTTTCTGTATCTTAGTTAAAGTATTAGTATTTATTTTAATATATGTCTCCTGATCACTCAGTTGTGTCTTGATTTCTCCTATATAGTATGACTTATCCATAATGATGGCTGTCCCTCCCTTGTTGGCCCCTTTAAGTACAATTGTGTCATTCTTTTTAAGTTTGTTCAATGCATCTATATCTTGTTTGGTGTAATTGATCATATTGACTAGTTTACCTCCTTCCCATTTCATAGCCTGGTCTTTTCTATTTTTGTTGTCAGCTCTGAGTTTTTTAAAAGCATTATCTACAAGATTGATTAAAGTATTAACGCTATTATTATTAACAAGTGGGTTAAAGGTACTTTTTTTCTTAAGTCCCAATGCTTGTAACAACCATTTATTGTGGTTAATACCACTATATAGAAATATAGAAATATTAAGCTCAAAGTATGGTTCAATAATGATAAGAGGGACACTGAGGCAATTAGTGGTATTAACCACAATAAATGGTTATAAAGTATATATGCATCTTCAATCCTTTCATTCAAACCATGTGGGGAAACTGTTTTTAAAGTGTAAGTCAATCTTGCTTCCTTATTTAAAAGGCATTTATTTTCATTGCCTCCTCTCCCATTAGTTATTCCTCTAGCAATTCCAACAAATTGTAGGAGATTATTCTTATCAGTTTCCTTGATGTAGAGGTCGAACTCTAAGAGGTGGCCTGACTTGAGGACCTGTGTATCTAAAAAAGGTATGGATTCCTCACTATAATCCACAGTGAATTCCAGGCCCTTCATCTCTTAGAGTTCAACCTCTACATTAAGGAAATTGATTAGAATAATCTCCTACAGTACAACAGTTTTCACCCTAGGACATTGGTGGAGTCATTACCTAGAATCCAGCTCCTCAGGGTTAATAGGATTGTAAGTATTAAGGATAGACAAACAACCAGATTTAAAGAAATGACAAAATAATTTACAGATAGGGGTTATCCTCGTAAATTATTAGACAGCACTATTGATAATCTAGATAAGACTGTTATTAAAACATCTAAAACTAATGAAAACAGGATGGTATTTTTTAGTCAATACAATCCTTTAAGTGGAAAAATAGCTAATCTCATTCATCAAAATTGGCATATCCTTGAGGGATGTAATAAGGATATAGTGCAGTTCAGGGATCCACCACTTATGGCCCATAAAAGGGATCACCTTATAAGAACTGATATAGGTTCTAACAAAGAATTGAAACAGTCTGTTTTAGGCAGTAGACGAATGGGGACTTTTCCCTGTTTAAATTGCATGAGCTGCAATTCCATTATTAAGGGAGCCAATTTTCACCATCCACATAGTGGAAAGAAGTATAGAATAAAAGGTTTCTTCACTTGTGAGACCACATATGTGGTCTACCTCATTAAGTGTCCCTGTTCTATGGTCTATATTGGGGAAACGACCCGTAAGGCCAGGGATCGTATGAGTCAACACCGATCAAATATCAGGTGTAAAAACTTTGAGGCACTCCTCTCTGGTCACTTCCTTGATAAAGGGCATAGTATTAGCCAGTTTAGATGGCAGATTATAGATCATATTGAACCTAACAGGAGTGGTATTAACAGGGAGAGCCTTTTAAAACAAAGGGAAATGTGGTGGATCCACAAATTAGAAACATTAAAACCAAGAGGCCTTAATAAAGATTATGACCTGTCCTGTTTCTTCTAATAACTGCCATTTAGATTGAGTATTTCTTTCTATCATTATGATGTTTCAAAACAGCATCTAATATTGGTTTTTAAGTAACTTTTTATATATTTTTCAAGAATGGAAAAATGTTTATTATATAGTGATTGAGGTATAACATTAAATAATATGTATAAAGACATTTTTGCATTATTACGGATGAAATATCCATTTGTTGCCACTTGACGGAGCTAAGTCTCCATCCCTGGTGCAATGGCGCCAAATTGAAAATGTTTAACAGCCACTGTGTTATTGTATTAGTGTGAAGCATGAATAAGGGTTTGTGACCCCGAAACATTGCTTATTTTTATGTGAATAAATTGCCTGAAATTTATTATTGAGTGCTGGGGACTATTCTTTATCTACTATGCTTGACTGTCTTTGCACTCCTCAACTGGTTGCAGCCACATACGCTTGACACCATCTGAACCAAATAAGTTTATCTTGGTCTCATCAGACCACAGGAAATGGTTCCAGTAACCCATGTCCTTAGTCTGCTTGTTTTGAGCAAACTGTTTGCAGACTTTCTTGTGCATCATCTTTAGAAGAGGCTTCCTTCTGGGATGACAGCCATGTTGACCAATTTGATGCAGTGTGCGGCGTATGGTCTGAGCACTGACAGGCTGCCGCCCCACCCCTTCAACCTGTGCAGCAATGTTGGCAGCACTCAGACGTCTATTTCCCAAAGACAACTTTTGGATATGACGCTGAGCATGTGCACTCAACTTCTTTGGTCGACCATGGCGAGGCCTGTTCTGAGTGAAATCTGTACTGTGAAACCGCTGTATGGTGTTGCCCACTATGCTGCAGCTCAGTTTCAGGGTCTTGGCAATCTTATTATAGCCTAGGCCATCTTTATGTAGAGCAACAATTCTTTTTTTCAGATCCTCAGAGAGTTCTTGGCCATGAGGTGCCATGTTGAACTTCCAGTGACCAGTATGAGAGAGTGTGAGAGTGATAACACCATATTTAACACACCTGCTCCCCATTTACACCTGAGTCCTTGTAACACTAACGAGTCACATGGTACTGGGGAGGGGAAATGGCTAATTGGGACCAATTTGGACATTTCCACTTAGGGGTGTACTCACTTTTGTTGCAGACCTTTTAGACATTAATGGCTGTGTGTTGAGTTATTTTAAGGGGAAAGCAAATTTACACTGTTATACAGGCTGTACATTCACTATTTTACATTGTTTGCAAAGTGCCATTTCTTCATTGTTCTCACATGAAAAGATATAATTAAATATTTACAAAAATGTGAGGGATGTACTCACTTTTGTGAGATACTGTGTATATATATATATATATATATATATATATATATTCAGCATCAGGAGGCACAGAACAGACCACTGGAGAGGGACTTCGCACAAAAAGAACCGAGGAGAAACTGGTGTTTATATTCAGGTGGATTACCCACACATACAGAGTGGGTGGAACCTCACATTCCTACAGACCCATCCTGTGACATGCCTTCCACTTATCTCATAAGATTGAGGGTGCCAGATTTAAGTAGAACCTAGAGCCAGCATTGGGAGAGCCAAAGTTTCTGATTTCCACTGAACTAAATCGCAATTTGACTGGGATATATGGTCTACTTTTATACTATACTAGTACATGGAATTTTCATTATGGATGTTTGATTACATGTTAATACTGTGTGCGGATACTGTCTTGAATGCACACTTACTTAAAGGATTACTTTCTGTTATAATTTTTAAGCTAAACAACTAACATATTAAAATTAATAAACATTAATTAAAACCTACTGACCTATATTTTCTCCAAAACGAAGTTTCATAACGTTCTAAAAGTTATATATTATATTCGCCAATGATGTCACATTATCCTGCCCACTATTTTCAGCACTGTGTGTTCAAAATACTTAAACCAATAACTTTGTGTTTAAAGCGCCATTTTGAAACCTAGGTATTGTAAACGGATTGGTACAGAGCAAAGGATACCCACGGAATGGGTTTGGAAAACAATTCAATTTGCAGACAAGATTTCTGATATACGGTAGAGATATGTTAATGAAATGCTATTGATAAAAAGCGTATTTGGGGTAGTTAGTTAGTAACAGGCATAGAAAATATTTACTTACAGTGGCCCTTTAACTGTGTGTTTATAACTACTTAAAGATATTAGGTATTCTGCACCCAGATATCATACATACACTAGATAACCAATAAAATAACCAATAAGGATTTTAATCTTATCTTATCTTTCTATATATATATACAGTATATGTGTATGTATGTATATATATATATATGTATTAATAATTAGAGAGAAGAAAAACAAGGAACTGCAAAACTCTTTCCAAAGTGGATCATTTATTGAGCAGACAGGTAAGAGACACAGTCACAGTGTGCAGGGTTAGATCTGATGCGTTTCCTGCATGCTCACATGCGCTTCATCAGAGATCTACAGGTGTTCACCTGTGGTGAGGTTAAATACTTATGTTAGCCAATGGTATGTGGACAAAAACTAATTTGTCACCTGTGAAAATGTAAGGTGGGGATAACAAACTTGCAAATGTTTAAAACTTTAATAAAAAATGTGTATTATAAAATGGTAATATAAGTGAGTTTAAAGTGGCATTAAATAGTGATTGAAAATTGGCATAACTGAAAATTTCTTATAGTAAAGTGTAATAAAAGTGATGATATGTTCCTAAGAACTAAATACAGAGTGTAGTTCTTCAGTTATAAAGAAGAAAGGGAAAAGTAAAGTAAAAAAAACTTTTGAATAGTGGTGTAGCTACAAAGAATAAAAATAAAATAAAATAGAGAACAACATATTGTAGAAAAGTAAAATAAAAAACAACATATTGTGTAGAGAATGGTCTCTTTTTACTATTGGCCACTATTGGGCACTGTTTGAGAGCTAAAGGACCAAGTACTTTGTATCAACCTGTATGTACTTATTGTCTACTTAGATTTCTATAAAAAGACAAGGCAGCTCAAATAATTGTGATTTATATGTTGTTTACAAAAATATGAATCCTAATTTATTTTATTATTTCAACCAACCCAGGAAGTGAAAAAAAACAAAAAAAAACTATCAATCCTGTATAAGAGGATCTATACTAATTAATATTGTATAATATGGTAAGTGGGTAAGTTCCTAAGAGATGGCAAAGGGTATATGGATAGAAAGTAAGTGGTATTGGGAACAATTCTAATTTGGCATATATGTAGTGAATACTAGTGGACTGCCACTTGTAACCCAATCCTAAATGAACCAGATTGTAAGGTACTTAGCGGGCAATTCTGCTATAATAGCAATAATGCTAGGACTAAACTATACCTAAAGGAACTATTTGGCCTGTGATGGTGCAAACATCATACAGGCCCAATATACAAAATAGAAATTCATATGCAGGAATAAATACTAGCTAGGTCGGAACTCAGGGAATTATGCAATAAAGCATCAAAAGTTATGGACAAATGATTGGTAAAAATGAGAATTATAATTGAAAGAACAATATATATATATATATATATATAATTGAAAGAACACTATATATATATATATATATATATATATATATATATATATATATATATATATATACACAGTTGTACGCAAAAGTTTACGCACCCCTGACTATTTCCATGATTTTCATTTATAAATAATTGGGTGTTTGGATCAGAAATTTCATTTTGATCTATCAAATAACTGAAGGATACAGTAATATTTCAGTAGTGAAATGAGGTTTATTGGATTAACAGAAAATGTGCAATATGCATCCAAACAAAATTAGACAGGTGCATAAATTTGGGCCCCAACAGAAATATTGCATCAATATTTAGTAGAGCCTCCTTTAGCAGAAATAACAGCCCCTAGACACTTCCTATAGCCTGCAATAAGTATCTGGATTCTGGATGAAGGTATTTTGGACCATTCATCTTTACAAAATATCTCCAGTTCAGATAGGTTTGATGGTTGCCGAGCATGGAATGCCTGCTTCAAATCACCCCACATGTTTTCAATTATATTCAGGTCTGGGTAATAGGATGGCCATTCCAGAACATTGTACTTGTTCCTCTGCATAAATGACAGAGTAGATTTTGAGCAGTGTTTTGGGTCGTTGCCTTGTTGAAATATCCAGCCCCGGTGTAACTTCAACTTTGTGACTGATAGCTCAACATTATACTCAAATATCTGCTGATATTGAGTGGAATCTATGCGACCCTCAACTTTAACAAGATTCCCATTACCGGCACTGGCCACACAACCCCACAGCATGATGGAACATCCACCAAATTTTACTGTGGGTAGCAAGTATTTGTCTTTGAACGCTGTATTCTTTTGCCACCATGCATAACGCCCCTTGTTATGACCAAATAACTAAATCTTTGTTTCATCAGTCAACAGCACCTTCTTCAAAAATAAAGCTGGCTTGTCCAAATGTGCATTTCGATACCTCAAGCGACTCTGTTTGTGGCGTGTGTGCAGAAAAGGCTTCTTCCGCATCACTTTCCCATACAGCTTCTCCTTGTGCAAAGTGCGCTGAATTGTTGAACGATGCACAGTGACACCATTTGCAGCAAGATGATGTTGTAGGTCTTTGGAGAAGGTCTGTGGGCTGTTTTTGACCATTCTCACCATCCTTTGCCTCTTCGATATTTTACTTGGCCTGCCACTTCTGGCCTTAACAAGAACTGTGCCTGTGGTCTTCCATTTTCTCACTATGTTCCTCACAGTGGACACTGACATTTTAAATCTCTGCGATAGCTTTTTGTAGCTTTCCCCTAAACCATAATGTTAAACAATCTTTGTTTTCAGGTCATTTGAGATGATTTTCTCATGATTGGATGCACCTGTCTATGAAGTTCAAGGCTTAATGGGCTCACCAAACCAATTTTGTGTTCCAATTAATCAGTCCTAGGTAGTTACAGATATTCAAATCAACAAAATGACAAGGGTGCCCAAATTTATGCACCTGTCTAATTGTTTGGATGCATAACATTTTCTGTTAATCCAATAATCCTCATTTCCCTACTGAAATATTACTGTAAAAGTAAATTATGGCTCCTTTTTAGTACCTGGTTACCATTTAAAAGAATAGCGTGTTGCGCGCAGTCACTCTTTTCGGCCGTACATAAGTTTGCGCTGCCAACCGATGTCGGATTTGATGAAAAGCGCGCCATAACAAGTGCATTGCCATGGTAACCCGACCTCTGTCTATAATAAAAACGGTTTGCACCTGCACTCTTTACCTGTAATTGCCTTGAGAGAGAAAGGGCTATTAAATATAAATATTTAGTCACACAACATAGACAAAATAATAAACAAAGCCCCTTACTCATCCAACAAACGTACCTGAAATACCTGAGAATACTCCTGACTAGAAGCCCCCACAACCTGTTCCAGGCAAATTATTGATTGCTACTAAATAACATCGTAAGAGATCTCTCTACCTGGAAAAATAGACCATTGTCTTAGATAGGGAGAGTACATGTAGTTAAGATGAACGCTCTCCCCCGCATACTATACATCTTACAGACGTTGCCTATAGCTTTGCCTAAAGATTACTTTAATCAACTACAAGGCAATATTGAAAAAATTATATGGAACAGAATCAAACCAAGAGTTCCTAAAATAACTTTTTACCTGCCCAAGGAGAGAGGGGGGCTGGGACTCCCAGATATAATGCGATATAGGATGGACACTCTATTCCAGAGAATAATAGATTGGAGTCACAATTCAAATAATAAACAGTGGGTTCAATTAGACAGAGAAATATTACAAATAGATAATGTCGGATGGTTGGCTTGGCTTCATCCAAAACACAGGCCAGGTAAGATACAGGACTTCCCACTGTTATCTGAACTTTTATCGAAATGGGATGCATTGAACATAAGCACACATATCACAACAAGGCCTGCACCCTTGACCCCAATCATCAATAACCCTGACCTCGCTATCATACCACAACCTAAAATAGATCCTGCAAATCCCCTACAACTAAGAGACTACATATTAAAGAGTATTGCCCCGGGAGGGAAACTCCTATCATATCAAGAAGTAGCAAACAAAATGGGCAATAGTCCAATGTCATGATTCACCCACACACTAATAACTCACTACCTGAACACTCACAACCAAAAACACAATATGTTGTGCCAATTAACCACCTTCGAAAATCTATGCACGCTAATGCACTACCCCGACATACTATCTCATCACTATACAAGATCCTTATAGACAATACACCGGATTCCCTTCCACAATACTGCCATAAATGGCCATCAGACCTAGGCCCCAACATCACCACCAAAGAATGGTCAAGGATATTCCAAAACCATAAGAAAGCATCAGTATCAGCATAAATCCAAGAAATTAATTACAAATTTCTTTCACACTGTAACCTTACACCCATATGCTTTCATAAGATATACAAACATGCCAACAATCACTTTTGGAGGGTTTGTGGTGTGACAGCTGATATGCTCCACATATGGTGGAGCTGTGATAGGCTGGGTACATTTTGGAGTGATGTGGTCGCACACATCAACAAAATGCTATCAGCAAACATATCAGTCGACCCAAACATTTTGCTGTTTCATAAACTCCCAAACACCAGGGATGAAAAAAAACCAATCACTTCTCTATATAATGATAAACAGTGCTAAGATAATGATACCTCAGAAATGGAAATCTACTGAAGTGCCAGACATTTCTTCATGGAAGCAACAAGTAGAAAACCTGCTTATCTTGGAAAGATACCACTTCCTTAGGGAAGGTAAAATAGACACACATGAATATATGACAATGAGATTAAATGCAAATAAAGACACTTAACATCAACACTTTTTAACCCATCCTCCTCCTTGCTAACGGGGGAACAGTTACTCCCTCTGTAGCAATTAATTCAGCTACACACACAATTTGACAAAACACTGATGCAGCTAGCGTGCACAAAGACCACTGGAGTTGAAGATACTATATACACTATATCTCAAGGGTTTCCTTTATGTCTTTCCTCCCCCACTGGCTTCATCGATTTTCACAGATTTGCTTTTCTTAATCTGGAATACACTATATCACATAAATGTTATGTTCCAACCTTCACTAGCAGTTTAGGAATAGGTTTGTTCTACTATAATTATCCAAAACTTTGAAAATAACCTGTATATCTGATGTATCAGTTGTTCACCTGTTAAGAGCCCGATTTATCACCTATATGACTTTCCAAGAGAGGCCAATTCCAAGACTAATGGGCTCCAATAATGGACACATAGCACCAGAACAAGAGAGATAAGTTATAAATGATACAATAGACATTAAATATAGGCTAATGTCACAATGTAATCTACAATCGCGTGTATAACTCTCATAATATGTTTTGTATCTTTATACCTATTATGTATATTTGAATATGTTTTAATTAGCTTTTGGGGAAAAAAAAAAAAGTTCCCTGGTTGTCCATTGTGATGGCATCTTGTGTGTAGTCAATTGGTTGGTACCTTGTAAGACCGGAAGTTGGGTTATGGTAAAAGTGACATCACCAGGGAATTTTAGAAAATACAACAATCATCCATTTTAAAAATGTACTTATTATGGTCTGGATTATGAGTGGAGCACAATCGTTTGTGTGCAAGAGATAAGGGTTTAAGTGTAATGTTTGCGCTCATCGGGCGTACCACTGGTATTAAGAGTTAAAAAGAAATGCGATCCATTGAGTGCATTCGCAATATATGCTAGAATGGTAATCGTGACTTCAGAGCTCTGGTTAACTATTTTGCAAAACTAAATAGTTGAACAAAATACATAAAAAATACATTTAATAGTACACTTACACTCATAATAACACTATCTAATAAAAATATAAAAAAAATATTACACAAGAGTTATAAAGGCTTAAAGATATGAGGTCTCAGGTGTTAAAAAAAGTCAGGCAAATGGATTTAACATTGAAATTCATACATATACATGTCTAAAGATGGATATGTATGTATATATACATACGCTAGAGTGGAGTGTTTTTTTCCACTTTTTTCTCAATTGCCTTTTACAGGAGAATACTAATTAAAATAAATCTAAATAAAAATTACTATCATTAACTAAATAATACCTATTTAATACTAAATACTTCCTATAAAATAAAGCCTACTTTAGCTACAATATAACTAATAGTTACATTGTAGCTATCATAGGTTTTATTTTTATTTCACAGGCAAGTTTGTATTTATTTTAACTAGGTAAATTATTTAGTAAATAGTTATTAACTATTTACTAGCTACCTAGTTAAAATAAATACAAATGTACCTGTAAAATAAAACCTAACCTGTCTTACACTAACAGCTAACCTTACACTACAATTAAATAAATTGCATTAATTAAATACAATTAATTAAATTACAAAAAACAAACAAACAAACACAAAATGACACAAAATAAAAAAGAAATTATCAAATATTTAAACTAATTACACCTAATCTAATAGCCCTATCAAAATAAAAAAGCCCCCCCCCAAAAAAAAAAAAAAACCTAGTCTAAACTAAACTGCCAATAGCCCTTAAAAAGGGCCTTTTGCAGGGCATTTCCCCAATGAAATCAGCTCTTTTACCTGTAAATAAAAATACAACCCAACAGTAAAACTCACCACCCACACAACCAACCCCCCAAATAAAAATCTATCTAAAAAAGCCTAAGTTCTCCATTGCCCTGAAAAGGGCATTTGGATGGGCATTGCCCTTAAAAGGGCATTTAGCTCTTTTTCAGCCAAAACCCCTAATCTAAAATTAAAACCCACCCAAAAAAAAACTTAAAAAAACCTAGCACTAACCCCCGAAGACCGGACATCCATCCTCAACGAAGCAACAGAAGTATTCAGCAAAGCCGGCAGAAGTCTTCTTCCAAGCGGGCTGAAGTCTTCATCCAAGCCGGCAAAAGTCTTCATCCAGACGGCATCTTCTATCTTCATCCATCCAGCGCAGAGCGGCTCCATCTCCAAGACATCTGGCGCGGAGCATCCTCTTCTCTTGACGGCTAACGAAGAATGAAGGTTTCTTTAAGGGACGTCATCCAAGATGGCGTCCCTTGAATTCCGATTTGCTGATAGAATTCTATCAGCCAATTGGAATTAAAGGTGAACTAATCCCTTGAATTCCGGAATTAAAGGTGAAAAAATCCTATTGGCTGATGCAATCCTGATTGCATCAGCCGATAGGATTTTTTCACCTTTAATTCCGGAATTCAAGGGACGACATCTTGGATGACGTCCCTTAACCTTCTGAGTGCTAATGACGGCTCTGAGCTGTCACAGAGTTTCCCACTCTGGTGTAATGACGGCTCAGAGCCGTCACTAGCACTCTCCCACCTTGAGGGAGAGCTGGGGGCTCCTACCCGCTCCTACCCTGGCGATCAGGCCTGCATAGTGACAGGCAATGCTGGGGCTTCACGTTAGGTGCGGTGACATCGTGCGCAATAATGTGATGACGTCACCATGCAACTTTATTTATACTTAACAATGTTAAGTATAGGAGCAGGGGGCATGCTGCTTAGAAGCCTTTATCTCAGGCATCTAAGCAGATACAGACCCCCCAAGACCCACCGTTGGAAAGGTAATCGCCTAACCTTTCCAACAGCGTAAGTCTTGGGGATCTACAAGAAAAATAAAGTAAATTTGTTTTTCAAAAAATATAAAAATAAAAAAAATAAAAAAAATCTTTGCACCCAGGTGGGAAAGTGCTTAGCACTCAAAGGGTTAAAGGAACCTTCATTCTTCATTAGCCATCAAGAGAAGAGGATGCTCTGCGCCAGATGTCTTGAAGATGGAGCCGCTCTGCGCCGGATGGATGAAGATAGAAGATGCTGTCTGGATAAAGACTTCTGCTGGCTTGGATGAAGACTTCGGCCCACTTGGATGAAGACTTCTGCTGCTTCATTGTGGATGGATGTCCGGTCTTCAAAAACTGTAAATGGATCTTGGGGGGTTAGTATTAGGTTTTTTTAAAGGTTTATTGGGTGGGTTTTAATTTTAGATTAGAGGTTTGGGCTGAAAAAGAGCTAAATGCCCTTTTAAGGGCAATGCCCATTCAAATGCCCTTTTCAGGGCAATAGGGAGCTTAGGTTTTTTAGATAGTTTTTTTTATTTGGGGGGGTTGGTTGTGTGGGTGGTGGGTTTTACTGTTGGGGGGTATTTGTATTTTTATTTACAGGTAAAAGAGCTGATTTCTTTGGGGCAATGCCCCGCAAAAGGCCCTATTAGATTTGGTGTAATTAGTTTAAATATTTGATAATTTCTTTTTTATTTTGTGTAATTTTGTGTTTGTTTGTTTGTTTTTTGTAATTTAATTAATTGTATTTAATTAATGTAATTTATTTAATTGTAGTGTAAGGTTAGGTGTTAGTGTAACTCAGGTTAGGTTTTTTTTTTTTTTTTTTTATTTTACAGGTAAATTTGTATTTATTTTAACTAGGTAGCTTGTAAATAGTTAATAACTATTTACTGACTAATCTACCTAGTTAAAATAAATACAATCTTAGCTGTGAAATAAAACTTAAGATAACTACAATGTAACTATTAGTTATATTGTAGCTATCTTAGGGTTTATTTTATAGGTAAGAATTTAGTTTTAAAGAGGAATTATTTAGGTAATAATAGTAATTTGTATTTAGATTTATTTTAATTATGTTTAAGTTAGTAGGTGTTAGGGTTAGACTTAGGGTTAGGTTTAGGGGTTAATAACTTTAACATAGCCTGGCCCCCCACATTACAAAAAAAAACAACACTAAAATAGTGAAAAAATAAAAACACTAAGGGCACCATGTACTAAGCAGTCAGCGAGCTACCCGCAACAAATCTCGCGTCAAAACTCGCAAACTGATATGTACAAAGCCGTCAATTATGTTAAAACTCGCATCTTTAAAATTGCGAGCGTACTTATCCGCCAAACCTCGCTACCGCTCCATTTTTCACTGTAATTAGACACATTTGACCACCAACTCGCCAAAAAACGAATGTACTAAAAAATCTATTTGTCCGCTCGCTACAATTTCCGCTCCCACCTCGCTATTTTTGCCTCGCCACCTTTTAGGTGGCGGGCAAGGTACAAAACAATAGGAAAGTCAATCTAGACGCCAGTCTAGACATATATAAAAGGCAGTAATATCAGCATTGTACTTACAGCATAACTGGCGTCTAATTTGTCTCTCATTTCCATGTACATAAATTGCGCCCAATTTGTCGACTGTAATTAAAGAGTAATCTATTTAAATTTGTATTGTTAGTTGTCAATCTTTATAATTATTTTTATATTAATATTTATATATTATCAGATCCAGATGAAGCCATATCCAAATTGTAAATAAATATTAAAAAAATAACGCTCTGTTATCACTCTTCAAAAAATTTTGAACAATAATAAAGTTGTTTAGATAAGTTGAACTTTTATAGGAGCAAAATTCTATTCCCGCGACTACTATGATGTTCGTGACACCTTGCATGTCACGTGTTAATAATTGTCTGGATTGGATGAGACTCTTAAGCGCTTGTGCTTAATTACCCAATAAGGAAAGATAGTCTTACTATGTAGTTGGATTCAATGAGATCTATTTATTTTTAGAATTATAAATACATACAATAAAATTTAAAACAATAGAAATTGATTCTTAAAACAAATCTAACTGGTTGGCCAACCATACAGTGTGAATAAAATGATATAATATGTTTTCCAATCCCTGTTACTTAGTGTGTTATACAAACATATCTGTATATTTGAATTTTTGAATTTTGGTTTAATTGCAGATATTTTTTATGGATTTGATATAGTGGACTTGTGAAGAAGTATGGTATCCACAAAGAATATTCGCAATATTAATTCTTAATTACCATATTTACCATATTCGTTTGTTTAAAGCTGAACATACATAATTAAAATAGCGTCAATGGTATCAACAATATAATTAAAATAGCGTCAATGGTATCAACAATAGTAACAAATAATAAAAGTGAAACAAAAATAAAGTGATACAGTAAAAATCGTATAAGTTATGAAAGATAAAGTCTTTCTGCCGTGATCGTTAGAGTAATTGTTAATTGCTTTTTGTTAAAAGCGCTGTTGTTAAGTCCTCCGTGGGGATAGTATGTGCGGGCGTGCTGCAACACGTTTTTATCTAATTGCTATATATATTGCGATTATAAGTCACTGTTAAGTAGTTTTGGTTATCTGTCCTTCACATTAACTTCCTTAGTTGGTGTAGGTATAATAAATCTTACCCGTTGTTTCTTTTGGGATACTTTGTTTCTGGTCTAGTTTCTTTTTGTACCCAATTCAATCTTTACTGTGATGAATGTGGATCGGAAGCCGGGATAGCCGCTGCCGGTGTTGTAGTGGTTTCAGTATGTCGAGTTGGTTTGTCTCTGCGATTACACACACTTGAAGAAGTAGATGCTGGGGTATTGTGGTAGTGTGCTTTAACCGTTAATCCTTTTGTCAGATGGCTGGGCTTTTTGCCTGGTTCAGGTTTTCAAAACCTCTTGAATTGTTGCGAATGTGTTCTGTTTAGATCCGTACTCTATTTGTTTCAGAGTATCCGATCTGCAGGTGTCCACAGGTTTCTTTAGGCCCAATTATTAGGTAAGGTATTTCAGTTGTTCTTGGCGGTCCTTTGAAAGGAGGACTAGGTGCTTTGAAGGTTGTTCTTGAACGCTTCAGAATATCTTTCAAGCGTATTTGTTGGTCCGTGGTTTGATGTAGTCTTGGCGGTCCACTTCGAAAGTGGACTATGAAAATGTTCAGTGTAGCAAGGAGTAGCCTACTCCTTGCTACACTGAACATTTTCGTAGTCCACTTTCGAAGTGGACCGCCAAGACTACATCAAACCACGGACCAACAAATACGCTTGAAAGATATTCTGAAGCGTTCAAGAACAACCTTCAAAGCACCTAGTCCTCCTTTCAAAGGACCGCCAAGAACAACTGAAATACCTTACCTAATAATTGGGCCTAAAGAAACCTGTGGACACCTGCAGATCGGATACTCTGAAACAAATAGAGTACGGATCTAAACAGAACACATTCGCAACAATTCAAGAGGTTTTGAAAACCTGAACCAGGCAAAAAGCCCAGCCATCTGACAAAAGGATTAACGGTTAAAGCACACTACCACAATACCCCAGCATCTACTTCTTCAAGTGTGTGTAATCGCAGAGACAAACCAACTCGACATACTGAAACCACTACAACACCGGCAGCGGCTATCCCGGCTTCCGATCCACATTCATCACAGTAAAGATTGAATTGGGTACAAAAAGAAACTAGACCAGAAACAAAGTATCCCAAAAGAAACAACGGGTAAGATTTATTATACCTACACCAACTAAGGAAGTTAATGTGAAGGACAGATAACCAAAACTACTTAACAGTGACTTATAATCGCAATATATATAGCAATTAGATAAAAACGTGTTGCAGCACGCCCGCACATACTATCCCCACGGAGGACTTAACAACAGCGCTTTTAACAAAAAGCAATTAACAATTACTCTAACGATCACGGCAGAAAGACTTTATCTTTCATAACTTATACGATTTTTACTGTATCACTTTATTTTTGTTTCACTTTTATTATTTGTTACTATTGTTGATACCATTGACGCTATTTTAATTATATTGTTGATACCATTGACGCTATTTTAATTATGTATGTTCAGCTTTAAACAAACGAATATGGTAAATATGGTAATTAAGAATTAATATTGCGAATATTCTTTGTGGATACCATACTTCTTCACAAGTCCACTATATCAAATCCATAAAAAATATCTGCAATTAAACCAAAATTCAAAAATTCAAATATACAGATATGTTTGTATAACACACTAAGTAACAGGGATTGGAAAACATATTATATCATTTTATTCACACTGTATGGTTGGCCAACCAGTTAGATTTGTTTTAAGAATCAATTTCTATTGTTTTAAATTTTATTGTATGTATTTATAATTCTAAAAATAAATAGATCTCATTGAATCCAACTACATAGTAAGACTATCTTTCCTTATTGGGTAATTAAGCACAAGCGCTTAAGAGTCTCATCCAATCCAGATTTTACCCCCACTTTGAAGTTTGTGAGATTACTTCTTCGAGACTCCCTAGCTTTTACCCCCACAGCGCATAGTTTATTAACCCAACACACCAATACGTGTTAATAATTGGCCAGACAATTCAACTGAAAGTTAAGTACCATCAGCTTAGTCGCGGCGAGCGAGGCGTCAAATTTATCAACAATCCGCAACTGCTCGCGGCGGGCTAGACTTGTCTATTTATTGGGGGAATATTAGTACATAGCGACAGCTTACACCATTTCGCCCGCGGCGAGTAACGGCGAGTTTATCCGCGTCTACAATGACGGATGAATTGACGGCTTAGTACATGGAGCCCTAAGATTACAAAAAATAATAAACAAAATTATCCAAAATAATAAAAATGAAACCTAATCTAATACCCCTATAAAAACAAAAAGGCACCCAATACACACCCCCTAAGCAAACAATAAACTACCAATAGTCCTGAAGAAATCAGCTATTTTACCTAAAATATTACAACATTAAACCTGCCACCCAACCAACCCCATAAAATAAAAAAACCTAAGTCTAAAAAAACCTAAGCTACCCATTGTCCCTAAAGATGCATTTGTATGGGCAACCAGCTCTTTTGTGCCCATAAAAAAAGCCCTAATCTAAAAAAAATACACCCAAAAAATGTACTCACCGTTCCAGAATTCCGGAAATCCAGTCGGAGCAAAGTCTTCATCCAGTCGGCGAAGATATTCTTCCATGGTGGCGTCTATCTTCTTCCCGGAGGTGTGGAGCGGTCTAAGGCAATGAGCAGATCCAGAGCGCTGGCCCTCTTCAGCGGCGGCAGTCTTCAGCGACGTGGATCCTCGTCCTCATCCTGGTCCACCGCACACTCGAGCTTGAATGCAAAGTACCCCTGGGTGATGTCCATGGGTGGCGGTTTAGTAGTTATTAGGTTTATTATAGTATTTGTGATGTGGGAGGATGGCGGTTTAAGGCTTAATACTTAATTTTAGTGCTGGTGATGTGGCTGGTCCAGTGGTTTAGGGGCTAATACTTTATTTTAGTGTTCGCCATGTGGGTGGGTGGCGCATTAGGGGTTAATAGGTTTATTATAGTATTTGTGATGCGGAGGTGGCAGTTTAGGAGTTAATAGTGTAGTTTATGGGTGTTAGTGTACTTTGTAACATTTTTGTTATGAGTTTTGTGAAACATTTTTGTTTCACAAAATCCATAACTACTGGTGTCAGATTGCGGAATGGTTTGTGGCGGTATAAGCTATAACACTCGCGTTATAGCCGGTCCACACAACCTGTAATACAGGTGCAATTAAAATTCAACATCCAAAAGCCATTTTTTGAGTGCAGAATGGAGAGTTGCTTAAATGCTAAGATGCTAGTGGTATAGCTGTACCGCCACAACTTGTAATACGGGAGACCTGCATATTCCATGTGCAATGGCCAATTTTTCAGTGGAATAGCAGTACTGCAAAACTTTCTGTATGAAAAGAATGCAGTATAAAATAGTGAAATTTAAAACTTACATGAAAAACATATATTTATATACTGATAGAAAAAAAAAACACTACTTCAAATTTCTTGGTGGCATATTTAAAAAAAAGATGTGGAATCTTTTGGCACTCATTAATAATAATAGTAATAATAATAATAGTAATATTATTATTATTATTATTATTATTATTATTATAACTGAGAAATAGATGATAGACAGATAGATGATAGATAGATTTCTAACTTTATAATGTATGTTAATAATTATAATGTATTGTTTTTGTTTTATTATTGCTATATATAAGAAAACATTAGTAAGCCTATGTCGTTATTTCTTAACACTTTCTTTACTGCTCTCTATGATATTAAGAAGTTGGAATCACTTTTTTTGTTTAATGAACCATAGCTAATCAAGTTTTATTAGAAATAAAAAGTTCTGTTTCCTGTTAATTTGTTAGGTACATGCACTGAGTACTTATCCAATTATTGCTGCAAAATTAAAAATAGAAAATGTCAAACCTTTTAAATGATGAAGGTCACTAATGCAATTATGCCCATTGGAGCATATTATTAATAATTCACAAAAGGAACCCTATAAGATGCTTCATTTTATGTTGATTCTGTATGCAGACAAAGAACTTGATTTGAGCAATATTAATAACTATAATTCGGAAAAAATAATTAATACATATTGATAGCAAATTTGCAATGAATATAAGAAATGGCTAATATAAGTATCAAATCTCTTTCAAACTCAAAGCCAATAGCAACGTCCTATAAAAAAATGACCTAAGAATTAACATATTTCTTCATCTGTATAAATTATTCTTATTTTCATCAATTTTATTGGTTGCATACGTTAAAAAAAAAACAAGGAACAAATAGATTTTACATACAAAGAAACAGTAAGCATAATAGTGAACAAATAAACCAAATAATTAAAATCACTTATAAATAAGTGCTCTTTATATTTTTGCTAGCATTTTTCTTGCCAATTTCGGTCCAGATTACAAGTGGAGCTCAGGGCATGCTATGAATATTGGTGGACCATGCTAGTATTAACATGCAAATGAATATTACAAGTCTATGGTAAAACTGAAATTACCGGAGAGTTAAGTGTGGCTAACATCCCTTTAATTTTAATATGTTTTACTTTTTTTGATAGAAATAATTGACATTCCTATGTTCTTCACTATAAAGTCTCCAAAAATGAGTTACGTACCAATTTTCCTTAAAGAATATTCAGAGAAATGAGTTTCCCAGAATATTTGTTGGCTGCACTATTAAGTATTTGTTTAAAACAAAGCAAAGGCTGAATATTCGTTAAACATTTACATTCATTTTCACTAAAACAAATGGAAATGTTTAAAAGCTACAGGTGAAAGTAGCATATATTTACCTTCAGTGCACTGGAGATCTGCGCTAACTCAGTCCTCTTCTTCATAGAGCCCCAGCCTCACTAACAGGAGGCTTAGCACAACAGCTCCCAGGGTCTGCACTAAAGGACCTTCTCCTTTAGTACAGACCCTGGGAGGCACCATACTAAGCCTCCTTTTAGGGCGGCAAGTGCTCTATGAAGAAGAGGATCAAGTTAGCACAGATCTCCAGTGCACTGAAGGTAAATATTAATCCTTAAAAAAAATTAATTAATTGAAGGAATATGGACAAATTTCATCTGTATTTTTTAATTTTCTTTAAATTTCGTGGTGCATTTAGGGAAGATTACAAGTGGTGCGCTATTTAGCACTCATGCATGAGCATGTTCTTCACATACAGGACTATGTTAATGTTTTGTTATCAATACTTATTTCTATATACTATATATACCTGTATATCTAATCCTATAGATATATAGGTATAGATATCTATTTTAACATTATCATATTAACATTATCACATATTTATATATATATATATATATATATTAAAATATGTATATAAACTATTAATAATTATTAAATATTATTATAGATATTTATGGTGGGCTAGTGCTTGCAAGTCTGGGAGACTGATGTTAGTTAGAGGCCTGTTAGAAGGTTCTGCAAATTTGGGAGACTGATAATAACTTAGAGACTGTAAAAGAAGAGAAACGTAAGTTGTATGAGAATCACTGGAGGATCGTGGACAAACGAGAAGGGAGCGAATAGAGTATAACCATAGAAGTGCATTTTTAGTACCTCACTACTTGAGGGTACACCAGGTGAGCGCGGATAATTCCTCCACTGTTATTTATGTACTGTTTGTGAACGTATTACACGAAGTGTGCCCTTGTGCGCCTGTCTCCTTCTATACTTTTCCATATATATATATATATATATATATATATATATATATATATATATATATATATATATATATATGTGATAATGTTAATGCAAAATAGATTTTAAATGTAATATTTCAATAATGCAACTTAAGATAACTACATTTTCATGTGCATGAACCAGAAACCGCGTTAGACCTAAATTGCAAAACATGAATCGTGTTACACATATTTTTAATTCCTATATTCTTCATGCAGATTTGTTATTATTATTTGTTATTATTATTATTATTAATATATGTAATAATGTTAATGTAAAATAGCTATAACTATAAACATACATGTATAAACATACATGTATAGGTATATATATATAAATATAAATATATATATATATATATATATATATATATATATATATAGTCATGGCCAAAAAAAAATGGCACTTCTGCATTTCTGTCAGATAATGCACCACTTCACCCAGAAAATTGTTGCAATTACAAATATTAAGGCATTCTCATGTTTATTTTATTTTTTTGTATTGGTATCTGGTATGACACAAAAAAGTAGAGAGAAAAAAGCCAAATCTGACACATTCCACGCAAAACTCCAAAAATGAACTGGACAAAATTATTGGCACCCTCAAATTAATATTTGGTAGCATACCCCTTGGAAAAAATAACTGATATCAATTGCTTCCTGTAACCATCAATACGTTTCTAACACCTCTATACTAGAATTTTGGACCACTCTTTTTATCAACTGCTCAAGGTCTCTCAGATTGGAAAAATCTTAAACCATTTCTGGATACCCTTGTCATTGCCCTGCTGTAAGACCCATTACCTCTGATGGAGACCCAACTTTCTGACACTGGGACCTATATTGAACCACAAAATTCTTTGGTAGGCCTCAGATTTCATAATGCCATTCACACAGTCAAGACATCCAGTGCCTGATGCAGCAAGGCAACCCCAAAACATCAGTGAACCTCCACCATGTTGGACTGTAGGTATTGTATTAATTTCTTTAAAAGACTCATTTCTTTTTCTGAAAACAGTAGAATGATGGGCTTTTCCAAAAACGTGTGCCTGAAGGTCAGCTTGAATTTGTCTGGAAGTTGATCAAGGTTCTTTATCCACCATTCGAACAATCCTTTGTTGCAATCTTTAATAAAAATATTCTCTTTTGTCTACGTCAAGGGAGATTAGCTACTTTACTATGGGCTGTAAACTTCTTGACAATGTTGCACATAGTGGACACAGGAACATTAAGATCTCTGGAGATGAACATTGAGATTGTCCATGCTTTTACACAATGTTTGTTCTCTAATCCTCAGACAATTATTTGCTTCTCTTTCTCTTCTCCAACAGAAAGGTTGAGTAAATTTTTCACCATTTTAACTGGTTCCCGGTTCGATTACTATATTGTCAGCACCTGATAATTAATACAGGTGAGTTTAAATACAAATTACAGGAGCATCACAAATTTGGAATGCAATTATCTCTTGCAATTTTGAGAAGGGGACAACAATTTTGTCCAGTCCATTTTTGGAAATTTGCGTGGAATGTGTAAACATGAGAATGCCTAAACATTTGTAATTGCAATAATTTTCTGGGTGAAGTGGTGCATTATCTGACAGAAATGCAGGGGTGCCAATATTTTGGCCATGACTGTGTGTGTGTGTGTGTATGTATGTATGTATATATATATATATATATATATATATATATATACACATATATAATATTCATAAAAAAGAACTGTTAGCAAATGAGTAAGGCAAGCAGGATCAGCTATTGTTACTTAGTAAAAGTTTCAAGATTAGAACAGAGTAGTGACAAGTGTTCAATTAATAATAACTGTTATCCAGCGTGGTAACTCATGGTAAGTAACTTCCAATGAGTCCCGCAATTTGAATGCTGAGTGATGTATAGTGCAGCATATATAGAACAGCGTCTGTAAGGAAAGTCCAGGAAAAGTCACTGGAAAACAGTAGGTGTAGCCGATACTTATCTTGTCCCCACTAGATTAAGAGGAGCCGGAGATAATCAAGTATGGAAAGTTGTCAAATCTTCATGGAACCGTGAACTGGACCGCTCCGTGTGTGTGAAGTGTGGGCAACCTCCACCGATGTTCCTGGGCAAACAGATGGCCTGCCAGTCTCATCAGCAGGAAATGGCCGCATCTGCACCACACGCCGTCCTCAGTGTATGGTTCACTCACTCTGACATCAGAGGTCTGCGCGCCATTGCGCAGAAGTTCACAGGTTCCCAAAGTGAGGCAGATGTATACAGCTCCAAGAAATCAGTGGCAGGGCTCAAATCCTCAGACAGCCACTAGCGGTATCCCTTCTGCTGTATGTAGGAATAGAGAATCCCAAAGGGGATAAGAAAAAATAGTAAAAGTAATCATACTGTCAGGCAACACAAAATAAATAGGTAAATATACAGAAAATAATAAAATCATGAAAAATGAAAAATATAGATTAAGAAAATAAAAAATAAAAGAATAAAAATAAAAAAACAAAGTATATACTAAATAAAAAAACGGTCACAAAAAACACAAATATACAATATACAAAAATAATAAGAATTGCAATAAAGATAAATAAGAATCTATATCGTAAAAAAGCTAACCAAAGTGGGATTCCTAATATATGACAAAAGAGCAAGTATGTCACTGACAATAGCAGAGCGTGTGTGCAAATATTAATACAAAATTAGTGTTATAAGCCCAATATTCATGTAGGGTCATGGTCTACCCAGATGATAGCCTAAAACTAGTAAGACATGCTTCGCTAATATATATCAGACAGTGCATCAGTAGCTCTAAAAATGCTCTGACTAGTATTAAATTCTAATAAACATATCAAACCTGATCTGTACTTCTAGTCTAAATGTAAGTATGAAGACCTCATAAAGAAAACTTAAGGGGTTTGAGTACAGAAGAGGAAATATGGAATCTCTACAATAACTCTTAGACATTCTAAGTGAATTAAATATGAATCAAAAGATTAGTCAATGAGGAAAAATAAATTATTCTAATTAGTGGGGGGAGAAAGATAATTCTGACTAGTCCTCTGTAATAGAGAAACTAGATTTGATAATGAACATAACATAACTGCAACTTTAGGGGGAATGTAGCCAATTATTCAACAAATAGATTTACATTCATTCTTTTGTTAATAACCTCTGGGACCCTGGTATGTAGTTTTATTATCCAAAAGATTTCTTTCTTTCTGAAACTTTTCTCTCTGTCACCCCCCCCCCCCCCCCAGGGTGTTTCTTTATTATATCAATACCAATGAATGTGAAATATTTGGGTCCCTGACCATGTAACCTAAACTGTTTAGCCACAGGAGTTTTAGGTTCTTTGTCATCTAAAGAACGCAGATGTTCACAAATTCTATCCTTCAATGGGCGGGTAGTAATGCCAACATATTGGCATGAACAAAATAGGCAGTTAATTAAATATATGACATACTGGGGGTTACAATCAATTCTATCTCTGATGTGAAAGGATTGTTTAGTGACATTAGAACAGAATGTATCTGTCACTGTTATGCAAGTGCATCCCTTACAGGGTGCATGGCCACACTTAAAACACCCAGGCCTAGATTTGGAGTTTGGCGGTAGCCGTGAAAACCAGCGTTAGAGGCTCCTAACGCTGGTTTTAGGCTAACTCCGGTATTTGGAGTCACTCAAAAAAGGGTCTAACGCTCACTTTTCAGCCGCGACTTTTCCATACCGCAGATCCCCTTACGTAAATTGCGTATCCTATCTTTTCAATGGGATTTTTCTAACTCTGGTATTTAGAGTCGTGGCTGAAGTGAGCGTTAGAAATCTAACGACAAAACTCCAGCCGCAGAAAAAAGTCAGTAGTTAAGAGCTTTTTGGGCTAACGCCGGTTCATAAAGCTCTTAACTACTGTACTCTAAAGTACACTAACACCCATAAACTACCTATGTACCCCTAAACCGAGGTCCCCCCACATCGCCGCCACTCGATTAATTTTTTTTAACCCCTAATCTGCCGACCGCCACCTACGTTATACTTATGAACCCCTAATCTGCTGCCCCTAACACCGCCGACCCCTGTATTATATTTATTAACCCCTAATCTGCCCCCCACAACGTCGCCGCCAGCTACCTACACTAATTAACCCCTAATCTGCCGACTGCAAAGTGCCGCCACCTACATTATAGCTATGTACCCCTAATCTGCTGCCCCTAACACCGCCGACCCCTGTATTATATTTATTAACCCCTAATCTGCCCCCCTCAACGTCGCCTCCACCTGCCTACACTTATTAACCCCTAATCTGCCGAGCGGACTGCACCGCTACTATAATAAAGTTATTAACCCCTAATCCGCCTCACTAACCCTATAATAAATAGTATTAACCCCTAATCTGCCCTCCCTAACATCGCCGACACCTAACTTCAATTATTAACCCCTAATCTGCTGACCGGAGCTCACCGCTATTCCAATAAATGTATTAACCCCTAAAGCTAAGTCTAACCCTAACACTAACACCCCCCTAAGTTAAATATAATTTTCATCTAACGAAATAAATTAACTCTTATTAAATAAATTATTCCTATTTAAAGCTAAATACTTACCTGTAAAATAAATCCTAATATAGCTACAATATAAATTATAATTACATTGTAGCTATTTTAGGATTAATATTTATTTTACAGGCAACTTTGTAATTATTTTAACCAGGTACAATAGCTATTAAATAGTTAAGAACTATTTAATAGCTACCTAGTTAAAATAATTACAAAATTACCTGTAAAATAAATCCTAACCTAAGTTAGAATTAAACCGAACACTACACTATCAATAAAAAAAATAAATAAAATACCTACAATTACCTACAATTAAACCTAACACTACACTATCAATACATTAATTAAATACAATATCTACAAATAACTACAATGAAATAAACTAACTAAAGTACACAAAATAAAAAAGAACTAAGTTACAAAAAATAAAAAAATATTTACAAACATAAGAAAAATATTCCAACAATTTTAAACTAATTACACCTACTCTAAGCCCCCTAATAAAATAACAAAGACCCCCAAAATAAAAAATGCCCTACCCTATTCTAAATTACTAAAGTTCAAAGCTCTTTTACCTTACCAGCCCTGAACAGGGCCCTTTGCGGGGCATGCCCCAAGAAGTTCAGCTCTTTTGCCTGTAAAAAAAACCATACAATACCCCCCCCCAACATTATAACCCACCACCCACATACCCCTAATCTAACCCAAAGCCCCCTTAAATAAAACTAACACTAAGCCCCTGAAGATCATCCTACCTTGTCTTCACCTCACCAGGTATCACCGATCCGTCCTGGCTCCAAAATCTTCATCCAACCCAAGCGGGGGCTGTCGATCCATCATCCGGTGGCTGAAGAGGTCCAGAAGAGGCTCCAAAGTCTTCATCTTATCCGGGAAGAAGAGGCGATACGGACCGGCAACCATCTTCATCCAAGCGGCATCTTCTATCTTCATCCGATGACGATCGGCTCCATCCTGAAGACCTCCACCGCGGACACATCTTCTTCCGGCGACGTCCAACTGAAGAATGACGGTTCCTTTAAGGGACGTCATCCAAGATGGCGTCCCTCGAATTCCGATTGGCTGATAGGATTCTATCAGCCAATCGGAATTAAGGTAGGAATATTCTGATTGGCGGATGGAATCAGCCAATCAGAATCAAGTTCAATCTGATTGGCTGATCCAATCAGCCAATCAGATTGAGCTCGCATTCTATTGGCTGATCGGAACAGCCAATAGAATGCAAGCTCAATCTGATTGGATGATTGGATCAGCCAATCGGATTGAACTTGATTCTGATTGGCTGATTCCATCAGCCAATCAGAATATTCCTACCTTAATTCCGATTGGCTGATAGAATCCTATCAGCCAATCGGAATTCGAGGGACGCCATCTTGGATGACGTCCCTTAAAGGAACCTTCATTCGGCTAGTAGGCGTCGGGAGAAGAGGATGTTCCGCGTCGGATGGAAGATGATGGCTCCCGAAGAAAGAAGATTGAAGATGCCGTTGATAGAAGACTTCATCCGGATCACGGACCTCTTCAGCTCCCGCTTGGATGAAGACTTCATCCGGATCATGGACCTCTTCAGCTCCCGCTTGGATGAAGACTTCAGCCGGATCATGGACCTCTTCAGCCCCCCGCTTGGGCTTGGATCAGGACATCGGAGGAGCTCTTCAGGACGGATCAGTGAACCTGGCATGGTGAATATAAGGTAGGATGATCTTCAGGGGCTTAGTGTTAGGTTTATTTAAGGGGGGTTTGGGTTAGATTAGGGGTATGCGGGTGGTGGGTTGTAATGTTGGGGGGGTATTGTATGTTTTTTTTTTACAGGCAAAAGAGCTGAATTCTTTGGGGCATGCCCTGCAAAGGGCCCTGTTCAGGGCTGGTAAGGTAAAAGAGCTTTGAACTTTAGTAATTTAGAATAGGGTAGGGAATTTGTTATTTTGGGGGTCTTTGTTATTTTATTAGGGGCTTTGAGTAGGTGTAATTAGTTTAAAATTGTTGTAATATTTTTCTTATGCTTGTAAATATTTTTTTATTTTTTGTAACTTAGTTCTTTTTTATTTTTTGTACTTTAGTTAGTTTATTTCATTGTAGTTATTTGTAGATATTGTATTTAATTAATGTATTGATAGTGTAGTGTTAGGTTTAATTGTAGGTAATTGTAGGTATTTTATTTAATTTATTTATTGATAGTGTAGTGTTAGGTTTAATTCTAACTTAGGTTAGGATTTATTTTACAGGTAATTTTGTAATTATTTTAACTAGGTAACTATTAAATAGTTCTTATCTATTTAATAGCTATTGTACCTGGTTAAAATAAATACAAAGTTACCTGTAAAATAAATATTAATCCTAAAATAGCTATAATATAATTATAATTTATATTGTAGCTATATTAGGATTTATTTTACAGGTAAGTATTTAGCTTTAAATAGGAATAATTTATTTAATAAGAGTTAATTTATTTCGTTAGATGTAAATTATATTTAACTTAGGGGGGTGTTAGTGTTAGGGTTAGACTTAGCTTTAGGGGTTAATACATTTATTAGAATAGCGGTGAGCTCCGGTCAGCAGATTAGGGGTTAATAATTGAAGTTAGGTGGCGGCGATGTTAGGGAGGGCAGATTAGGGGTTAATACTATTTATTATAGGGTTAGTGAGGCGGATTAGGGGTTAATAACTTTATTATAGTAGCGCTCAGGTCCGCTCGGCAGATTAGGGGTTAATAAGTGTAGGCAAGTGGAGGCGACGTTGTGGGGGGCAGATTAGGGGTTAATAAATATAATATAGGGGTCGGCGATGTTAGTGCAGCAGATTAGGGGTACATAGGGATAATGTAAGTAGCGGCGGTTTACGGAGCGGCAGATTAGGGGTTAATAATAATATGCAGGGGTCAGCGATAGCGGGGGCGGCAGATTAGGGGTTAATAAGTGTAAGGTTAGGGGTGTTTAGACTCGGGGTACATGTTAGAGTGTTAGGTGCAGACGTAGGAAGTGTTTCCGCATAGCAAACAATGGGGCTGCGTTAGGAGCTGAACGCAGCTTTTTTGCAGGTGTTAGGTTTTTTTTTCAGCTCAAACAGCCCCATTGTTTCCTATGGGGGAATCGTGCACGAGCACGTTTTTGAGGCTGGCCGCTTGCGTAAGCAACTCTGGTATCGAGAGTTGAAGCTGCGTTAAAAATGCACTACGCTCCTTTTTTGGAGCCTAACGCAGCCTTTATGTGGACTCTCAATACCAGAGTTATTTTTATGGTGCGGCCAGAAAAAAGCCAGCGTTAGCTACGCGGGTCGTTACCGACAAAACTCCAAATCTAGGCCCCAGTTTTTAGGCTTAACCAATTGGATATAGTAGAGTTTTTTCCTGCAAAATTCTTACTTATTTTGTCACTTACGGCTAGATTTAGAGTTTTGTCGGTAACGACCCGCTTAGCTAACGCTGGCTTTTTTCTGGCCGCACCTTTAAAATAACTCTGGTATTGAGAGTCCACAGAATGGCTGCGTTAGGCTCCAAAAAAGGAGCGTAGAGCATATTTAACGCAACTTCAACTCTCGATACCAGAGTTGCTTACGGACGTGACCAGCCTCAAAAACGTGCTCGTGCACGATTCCCCCATAGGAAACAATGGGGCTGTTTGAGCTGAAAAAAAAACTAACACCTGCAAAAAAGCCGTGTTCAGCTCCTAACGCAGCCCCATTGTTTGCTATGGGGAAACACTTCCTATGTCTGCACCTAACACCCTAACATGTACCCTGAGTCTAAACACCCCTAACCTTACACTTATTAACCCCTATTCTGCCGCCCCCGCTATCGCTGACCCCTGCATTATATTATTAACCCTAATCTGCCGCTCCGTAAACCGCCGCTACTTACATTATCCCTATGTACCCCTAATCTGCTGCCCCTAACACCGCCGACCCCTATATTATATTTATTAACCCCTAATCTGCCCCCCACAACGTCGCCTCTACCTGCCTACACTTATTAACCCCTAATCTGCCGAGCGGACCGCACCGCTATTATTATAAAGTTATTAACCCCTAATCCGCCTCACTAACCCTCATTAACCCAATCGGATTAAACTTGATTCTGATTGGCTGATTCCATCAGCCAATCAGAATATTCCTACCTTAATTCCGATTGGCTGATAGAATCCTATCAGCCAATCGGAATTTGAGGGATGCCATCTTGGATGACATCATTTAAAGGAACCGTCATTCGTCGTTCAGTCGTCGGCCAGGATGGATGTTCCGCGTCGGAGGTCTTCAGGATGCTGCCGCTCATGGAGGTGGAGGCGACGTTGAGGGGGGCAGATTAGGGGTTAATAAATATAATATAGGGGTCGGCGGTGTTAGGGGCAGCAGATTAGGGGTACATAGCTATAATGTAGGTGGCGGCTCTTTGCAGTCGGCAGATTAGGGGTTAATTATTGTAGGTAGCTGGCTGCGACGTTGTGGGGGGCAGGTTAGGGGTTAATAAATATAATATAGGGGTCGGCGGTGTTAGGGGCAGCAGATTAGGGGTATATAAGTATAACGTAGGTGGCGGTCGGCAGATTAGGGGTTAAAAAAATTTAATCGAGTGTCGGCGATGTTGGGGGACCTCGGTTTAGGGGTACATAAGTAGTTTATGGGTGTTAGTGTACTTTAGAGCACAGTAGTTAAGAGCTTTAAAAACCGGCGTTAGCCCAGAAAGCTCTTAACTACTGACTTTTTTCTGCCGCTGGAGTTTTGTCGTTAGAATTCTAAAGCTCACTTCAGCCACAACTCTAAATACCGGAGTTAGAAAGATCCCATTGAAAAGATAGGATACGCAAATGACGTAAGGGGATCTGCGGTATGGAAAAGTCGCGGCTGAAAAGTGAGCGTTAGACCCTTTTTTGAATGACTCCAAATACCGGCGGTAGCCTAAAACCAGCGTTAGGAGCCTCTAACGCTGGTTTTCACGGCTACCGCCAAACTCCAAATCTAGGCCTTAGTGTTGGCGCTTTTCTATCTATGCATTTTATTTCCTGTGTGAGAATTTCAGTTAATGTCTCATCACCTTTGAGTATTGTTAGGTCGTTCTTGACTATTTTGCAGATTTGTTGGTACTGTCTGCTAAATTGTGTAATGAACAATGTGTTATGATATGGTATAGTGGTGTTTTCACAAAGGTAGTTCTTCTTAGTGTTGTTTTTACCCATAAGTAAATCCTGTTTGTTTATGTCAGCAACTTGTGTTTCTATTTGTTTTAACAAATCTTTGTTGTAACCCCTTCCTGTCAATCTGTTAGTCAATTCTTGTGCTTGCATATGGTATTGTGTTAGCTCAGTGCAATTTCTTCTCAGGCACAAGTACTGGGCTTTGGGAATGCCCCTCTTGAGGTGGTGAAGATGGCATGAATCAGCTCGTAAAATTGTATTACGTGCCAGGGGTTTCCGATAAGTTGACGTGAAGATTCTCTCATCTTTACTCTCTAAGCTCAAGTCTAAAACATCTATATTAGTATTGTGTTTCTGAGCTGTAAATGTTAGATTGTATTCATTGTCATTCATACAATCGGTAAACATGTCAACAGTATGTCCCTCATTGTTATCCCAAATGACTATCATGTCATCTATGAAACGACCGTACAAAATAACATTTGTTTTAAAGTTAAAAGTGTCTGAAAAATACGGTTTAGTTCTAACCCCCCCCCATATAGATATTGGCATAGGCGGGGACAAATTTAGCCCCAATAGCCGTGCCGCATCTTTGTAAGTAGTGTTCACCTTGGAAAATGAAGAAATTATGCTGTAGTAAAAACTCAGTGATTTGGATTTTAAATGCTATAAATTCATTGCTATAGTTTGAATGTCTGTGTAACATATAATCAACTGCTCTAAGGCCCATTGTGTGGGGAATATTAGAATAAAGGGTGGTGACATCAATGGTGGCCCACATATATGTCTCCCTCCAAGTAATGTTTTTATTTGAGTTAACAGGTGGGTACTGTCCCTGATGTAGCCTGGTAAGGCCAACATAGTAGGTTGAAGTATGTGGTTGAGCCAGCCACCCAGTCTTTCACAGAGTGACCCCATGCTTGCCACAATGGGCCAGCCCGGTGGTTTGTCCAGTCCTTTGTGTATTTTTGGTACAATCTGGAAGTATGGGGTGGTCGGCTCATCCACATAAAGAAAATTTGCTAATTCCTTATCCATGAAATTATGTTCAATCGCAAAGTCCAACAAATGGTTTAATTTGTTTGTAAAGAAATTAGTGGGGTTAAAAGTAAGTTTTGTGTATAATGTAGTATTGTTAAGTTGTGAGTAAACTTCATCAATGTAGTCCTGTTTATTTAGAAGGACTATAGCCCCTCCCTTGTCCGCCTGGACAATAACTATGTTGTCATTTTTTTGGAGTTTAGCAAGAGCTTTTCTCTGCTGTTTGGTAATATTATCATTGGGTATATTCAGTGGGTTATTGTCAACGGTCCTGTGTAGGTCAGTAAGTTCTTTTTCTACTATTCTCAGATAAAGGTCTAAAAGGTGATGTCTAAAATGAATTGGGTAAAAATGGGAAGTGTTCTTATAAAAAAAAAGAAGTGCAATTATTAACTAATGAGTCAGTGTGTCTAGTGGATTCATGTTCCAAAGTAATTAGATTTGTTAGATGAGTGAGATCAGTGTACTTTAATCCTACTGATTCTGGCTGAGTGACTATTGGTGCTGTTTGTGTTAGATCATCTTCTACATTGTGTTGAAAGTGTTTCTTTAAAACTAGTTTTCTAACAAATTTGTTAATATCTATCAAAGTGTTAACCAAATCAAAATTGTGAACTGGTGCATATGACAATCCTTTATTTAAAAGGTTCAATTCAGTATTAGACAAAGTGTAATCAGAGAGGTTAATGACCGCTATTTCTTTAATTTTTTTCTGACCCTGCTGGGGTAAATAAAGTTAGTTTCAGTTTTATCAGTACTTTATTTTGCTTCTACTTTTTTAGGTTTGCTAGTTTGGTTAGGTTGCTTTACCAGAGCTTTAAGCTCTTTTCTACTAGTGCTAGGGTCCAGATTAGTTCTGTTAGCTACTGAGGTAATAGATGTCTGGTCATCCTCTATCAATTGTACACTAGTATCCTGATAATCTGTATCAATGCTAGAAAAAGTAACATGCTTACTTGTATCACTTTTATTTCTATTCCCTTTTCTATTTTTAGTTTTATTTTTCTTGTTAGAGGACCAATTAGATCTAGTAGGTTTATGTTGTTGCCAGGAGTATACTATGTTAAGCTCATAGTCTTTAACATCCCTCTTATATTTTTGTACCTTCCTATCAGACAAAACCATATCTAGATTAGCAATTGTCTCATTCAGTTGTTTTGTGTAGTCTATATATTTCTGAGTAGATTCAAAGGGTTTTAAGGTCACAATAATATTATTGATGTCAATTAGTACCTGGTCCCTTTCTTCTTTCTTGTGACTCAATAACTGCTTCATCAGTATTATTGAACAATTAGTTAAATTATCGTTCCATTCCTCCATAAACTTGGTGTTATTAAGTGCAAAGGAAGGGAATTTCTTCATTCTTAAACCCCTAGGTACTTTTAGTTCTTATATGTAGAGTGCTAAGAACTCAATATCCCACCACAAGTTAGTTTCTTTAAAACTTAACAATTCTAATTTTGAAAAAACATTGGTTATATCATCCTCATTGGCAAGAACAACCATTTGACTATCACCTTTTAGTGCTTTTTCCATAATGTGTTTTCTTTTTTTTTTCATTTATAAGTGGAATCAAATTAAATTAGGTAAGTGGGTAAATTAATTGTAGACATTATGAAAAAGTCACTGATTGGTACAATAAGTGTGAAAAATTAGTATGTATAATCAGAACAAGACAAGCCCTGTAAACATTTGCTGGGAAAAAAGTAATCAAATATTCATAAAAAAGAACAGTTAGCAAATGAGTAAGGCAAGCAGGATCAGCTATTGTTACTTAGTGAAAGTTCCAAGATTAGAACAGAGTAGTGACAAGTGTTCAATTAATAATAACTGTTATCCAGCATGGTAACTCAGGGTAAGTAACTTCCAATGAGTCCCGCAATTTGAATGCTAAGTGATGTATAGTGCAGCATATATAGAACAGCATCTATAAGGAAATTCCAGGAAAAGTCACTGGAAAACAGTAGGTGTAGCCGAAACTTATCTTGTCCCCACTAGATTAAGAGGAGCCAGAGATAATCAAGTATGGAAAGTTTTCAAATCTTCATGGAACCGTGAACTGGACCACTCTGTGTGTGTGTCAAGTGCGGACAACCTCCGCCGATGTTCCTGGGCAGGCAGATGGCCCGCCAGTCTCGTCAGCAGGAAATGGCCGCGTTGGCACCACACGCTGTCCTCAGTGTATGGTTCACTCACTCTGATGTCAGAGGTCTGCGCGCGATTGCGCAGAAGGTTCACAGGTTCCCAAAGTGAGACAAATGTATACAGCTCCTTGAAATCAGTGGCAGGGCTCAAGTCCTCAGACAGCCACTAGCGGTATCCCTTCCACTGAATGTAGGAATATAGAATCCCGAAGGGGATTAGAAAAAAGGCTAGTATGAAGACAAAAGGCTTGTTCGAAACAGAGGTTTATTCAGCAAGGTGGCAGGTACACGGGTGAATTGCAAATGGACACCTGACGCGTTTCGCGTATGCACACATGCACTTCATCAGAGGTGGTGAGTTCAAGGTGTGTAGGGACCTATATATGATAAAGCAGCCAATCAGTACCCAGGAATCCATCTGGAAAAACCTCCAGAATCAAATTCTCAAAGGGCAAGCTGCTATGTCATATATAGGACTGTATACCGTTTTACATATTTAATAAAGATACAGTAACATAAATATAATATACAAAAGATGTAATATACAAAAAATGTAATTTGCAAAAAAGTTGGGAGGTTAGAAAATTATAAAAATAATACCAGAATACAATATATATAGATCTGTTTAAAGGATCAAGAAAATTCCTAAGATGATAGGACAGTAATCATACTGTCAGGCAACACAAAATAAACAGGTAAATATATAGAAAAAAATAAAATCATTAAAAGGGAAAAATAAAGAATAAAAAAAATTAAAAATAAAAGAATAAAAACAAAGTATATACTAAATAAAAAAACGGTCACCAAAAAACAGAAATCATCAAATAAGGAATAAAAATAATAAGAATTGCAATAAAAATAAATAAGAATCTATATCGTAAAAAGCTAAGCAAAGTGGGGATTCCTAATATATGACAAAAGAGCAAGTATGTCACTGACAATAGCAGAGCTTGTGTGCAAATACAAATACAAAATTAGTGTTTTAAGCCCAATATTCATGTAGGGTCATGGTCTACCCAGATGATAGCCTAAAACTAGTAAGACATGCTTCGCTAATATATGTCAGACAGTGCATCAGTAGCTCTAAAAATGCTCTGAAAAGTATTAAATTCTAATAAACATATCAAACCTGATCTGTACTTCTAGTCTAAATGTAAGTATGAAGACCCCATAAATAAAACTTAAGGGGTTTGGGTACAGAAGAGGAAATATGGAATCCCTACAATAACTCTTAGACATTCTAAGTGAATTAAATATGAATCAACCCACTCCCCCCACTAATTAGAATAATTTATTTTTCCTCATTGACTAATGTTGATTCATATTTAATTCACTTAGAATGTCTAAGAGTTATTATTAACACATTATTAACACATTATTTGATGTTTTACTTTGTGAATTTAATGTATTTTTGAAAATATACACTCATTTCAAATTTGATGACTACAACATCCAAAAAGTTGGGACAGGGGCAATTTTGGACTAATAACAATGTGACAAGTTGAAATAAGAAGGTGATGTGAAATAGGTGAGGCAATCGTGCAATCATAGTTTATAATGAGCCTTCAAAAAAGGCCTAGTTCTTTAAGAGCATAGATGGGTCGAGGCTCGCCAATCTACCAACAGATGTGTCAGCGAATAATCCAATACTTTGAGAACAACATTCCCCAAAGACAAATCGGTAGGATTTTGGACATTTCACCTTCTACAGTGAATAATATAATTAAAAGATTTAAGGAATCCTGTCAAATCTCGTTAAGTAAAGGGCAAGGCCGAAAACCACTTCTGAATGCGTGTGATCGCCGATCCTTCAGACGTAACAGTCTCAAAAACCATCATGAGTCTGTAATGGATAGCCTGACATGGACTCCAGAATACTTTGGTAATCCTTGCTGCTGCATCCACAGATGCAAGATAAGGCATTACTATGCAAAGCAGAAGCCATACATCAACACTGCCCAGAAGCGCCGCCAATTTATCTGGGCTCAATCTCATCTGAGATTGACAGTATCATAGAGGAATCATGTTTTGTGGTCAAATGAGTCAACATTTCAAATAGTTTTATGAAAAAACAGCCGTCGTGTTCTCCGGGCCAAAGAGGAGAAGGACCATCCAAGCTGTTATCAGCGTCAGTTCCAAAATCTAGCATCTCAAATGGTATGGGGATGTTTCAGTGCCCATGGCATGGGTAACTTCCACATCTATGAGGGCAACATTAATGCGGAAAGATATGTATACATTTTGGAGGAACATATGCTTCCATCCAGACATCATCTTTTCCAGGGACATTCCTGTATTTTCCAGAAGAACAAAGCCAAATCACATTCTGCCCAGATTACAAGTGCATGGTAGCGTAAGCGTAGAGTACAGGTGCAAGCATGGCCTGCCTGCAGTCCTGACCTGTCTCCAATTGAGAATGTGTGCAAAATAAGGCAATGAAGGCCCCGTACAGTTATGCAGCTGAAGTCATGCATTGGAGTGTGTTGCAGTCATCATATTTGAAATGAGTGTATATTTAAAAAAAAAACCCCATTAAATTCACTATGTAAAACATCAAATCTTTTGTTATTAATGTGTTTTCAATATAGTACAGGGTGACATGAATGTTCAAATGACACTTTTTGTGTAGTTTTTTTGCATTTTCCATACTTTTTTGGATATATACAACATATATATATATATATATATATATATAATTAGATAGATAGATAGATAGATAGATAGATGATAGATATGTGTATTATAGCCATATGCATTCAAATACATGGCCATATGCCATATATTATTTAACCCTTATAATGACTAATTTTTATTGGATAGTGTTTATATGAGTGTAAGTTTATTTTAGTGTATGAATGTTGTGTTTAGTGAAACTTTTTTTTAACTCACTAACTTTGACACAAGGTTTCCAGTCATGCTAACCCAATGAGCATAAATCGCAATTGAGTTCACGTTTACTTTCAACTTGTAATAAAAGCGCTATTTCCAGTGTACACAAAAAGATGGAAAAAACCCTGTTATTGTTCAAGTGCAAAAGTAAGAGCACCACCTGTAGCCCTTATTCGGATATTTGTTTCATAATGCACATCTCTAATATCTATGTCTGTATAGTACATATATATGTATATATAGCTATAGATATATATTTTACAAAAATATATACATATGTAAAATATCTTTCTTTTTTCTAAGTGCAGAACAAAGGAATATGAATCATTCTTAGTGCAACTAGTTGTAATCGGGGCTTTATTTTTTTCTTTCTGCATGATTTAGTCTGATTTGAATCAAAGACCAGGGACACGCTTACATATGTTGCTTAATTTTCTGAGCAAATGCTGAAACCCACGTCACCCATAAGTTCACCTCACACATAGGGTGAATCACATAACCCACTCTGCCATATGATATAATGGTATACATAAGCCAAACTGGTAAGGTTCAGAAATATGCGCAACTATACATTTCTGGCTTTGCCCGTAATTGACGTCAGTATATTGCACAAGTAAGTTATAAATAAAGAGTATATTTTTAATGTTGAATTCACACGTACAAATCGTCTCAGAAACTGAAAGGTAGAAATGGTGGGTAATCAGGGTGTGTATTGTCTGTCAGGTGTTTTAAGGCTGCAGGTGAGAGCTTGTGCTGTTTGTGATTGGTTTGACACACTTGCAGAGGGTGTATACTGGTCTGATTAATTAAGTGGCCAGGAAAGATATAACTGTTTAATATGTGTGGCTGAAATGTATGTAAATGCACACGTGTTAGGTGTTTGTTAAGCCTTCCAGGGACTTGCGTTGCTTTTTTACTGTGTTTGTTGCGCCTGAGGCTCAAATATATGAGGTCTTAGGGGCTAGAAAAAAGGGCTGAAAGGACTTTAGAGATACATACATACACATGACATATTATATACATAATATGAATCTGATAGTTCACCATAAGCTTCTATTAGAAGTTTATTGCGTAGAGTTTCCAGGGCAGCTTAAAGCATGTGAGAGGGAACTAAATAGACACGTTGATGCCAGGGAGTTAGAGAAGGCCATCATGATAACTAAGGCGTCTCTTCACTGTACTACATTTCTAGAAACAAATTTAAGTTAATAGTTGAAATGGTACTGGACCCCTGTCAGAGTAGCTAAGATATATCCTGAATGTTCTATAAAATGTTGGAGATGTTGGAGAAAGTGTGAGGTTAACGGATTGAATCTTCATATATGGTGGCCCTGTCCTAAAATCAAACCTCTATGTCAACATATGTTATAGTTATGTAAGAATATAGGATTACAAACTATGGCATCCCTGAATATTACCCCTTTGCACATTGGAATGGATAGTTTACCACCTTGCCAGAGATCACTCTCAACATCACTCACTCCATGGTTAAGATTTGTATAGCGCGTTGCTGGAAAAAGCTTGAAGCTCCTACAACACAACAAATTATACACATGACTACCTGTCCTATATGAAAAAAGCTTATTACACTGACAATAACTTTTAGGTAATTGTTAAACAATATGACCTTTGACTCCTGTGAAGAGTCATAACTGATATGTTTGATTGTATTTAATTGTCCTTTGTTTACCCTATGATTGTTTCCTGTTTGTACTTATAGTTATATCCGGTATATGATGTGTCTTATTTGATTTGCGTTTTTCTACTCTTTCCTGTTGGACTCACATATTCATATACCTGGTGGATCAGTCCTTTCAAAAAGGTTGGGCTTGTTTTCAAGAATGTAAGGACTTTTCCATTTATAATTATAACTAAAGTTTGTTTGTATTGCAGTATCATCCTTGCCAACGTTAATAAATATTATTTTAAAAAAAAGAAGAAACTATTAGTTCTATCACGTTTGAGCCATATATACTTGTTTTTGAAATAATAACTTTTAAGCATTGTTTTGTAATTAGCATAAGACCCTTTATAAAAATAATAACACTTAAAATGATCTTTTCCTAATGAATATTATGTATCATCACAAATACTTTGAAACTAGACAGCACATGAATGACTTGTTCACAGTTTGAAACATGTCAGCCAATATTTAATTAACATGAAATGTGTCATGTATTTAGTTATTATATCTGTGTAATTAAGCAAAGTTTTAACTAAATAATTTGCACATCCCATTTAAAGAAGTTAACAATATCCCCAAACCATACATTTATGTCTACAGAAGAATATACATTTATGCTTACGTGTGGAGTGCTAACAGTTGCGAATGAGCGAAAAGGAGTTTAACGGGAGTGTTTGTGTACTTTGAGTTTTTCGGTTGTATTACAAGTTGGAAGTAAAAGTGATCGTTTGAGTGCAATTTAAGTAAATGCTCTTCGGATAGAGCTCTGGTTAACTGTTTTGTGAAACAAAAAAAGTGTCACAAAACACATCAAAAATACATTACAAAGTACAGTTACACTCATAAAAACACCATCTAATACAAATTGTTATTTAAAAAATATATTGCACAAAAACATTATAAGGGTTAAAAGATATGAGGTCTCGGGGCGGAGCTTGGCCATGAACGCTGATGGCCGCACACTGAAAGTGCTCTGATACCTGAATGCTCTCAGCACACGCTTAAGCACGACTAGCAGCCTGGCAAACACCAAAAACAACCCTGCTATACTTGGAAAGCCTACACGCCCTAAACCGGGAACAAAACTAAGTTGCTACTGGAACAAAAAAGACAACGCGTGAGGAGAGGCCTGCAGTAAGGGCGGTCGGCGACCGCAGATTACCCCTTCCCGCGCCCTGCTAAACTCTATCCTGGCGGCCTGCCAACGGGGAAAACATAAACACCCACAGAATGCACAGCTGAAGGTCCGGACTACAGCACAAAGCATACTCACAGACTCAAGCAAATACTACAACCGGAGGTTTATACCGGGCTCTGTCCTGCGGCGCTTTGCGGAGCTGAATGTTGTGGTGGGGCCTGAACTCCCTCCTGTGACCGGTCCCTTCCCTGCCGGAGAAAATAACGGCACCGGCGGCAGAGTTACAGTGTAGAGAGGCTGGTGAGGTGAACGGTGAGTTACATTCCTAATCACGCAGCGCACATGGGCAGGTGAACACATTAGACATTGCTGTTTTTGGGGCACACAAAAGGCCTGGGGCTAAATTGATACTGGCATGCGCATACCTTATTAAAAGCTTGACTAACAGATAACAGCACGCAAGTCACACAAAAGCCTTTATTTTTCTTTTGCACTGTGATATTGGGCTACTTAAAATAGACTGCCACACTGATAACAATGCATACATCTCTATCAGACTACGGGCCCATCACAAACCAAAATATGCTAGTTGTAAGAAGTGTTAATCACAGCAATGTCCACTAAGAGGGGCAATAAGCCGCATAAAAATCTGCACTCCTCAAATATGGATAATTACCTGATACCAACAGATTCAACTCAAAGCTCCCAGAAAGACCCACTGGGTTCTATGGGGCAGCCTGAAGCAGCCTCTTCTCACAGCATAGAGCACAGGCAGTTTGATTATGTCACCAAAGATGATATGAGACACTTGTTGGAGATGAGGAACATGTTTGGTGAGCTCAAAAAAGACATTGCTAATGTAGACCACAGAGTTACACTAGTTGAGGAATCACAAGAGGCACTACGCTCTGACTTACAGCATAACTCCAACTGTATAGGGTCAAAAGAAATAGCTGTTCTGAACCTAACTGAGAGGATTGAGGATTTAGAGAACAGGAGTCGACGGAACAATTTGAGTATAAGAGGAGTTCCTGAGACTGTGACCCCAGCAGAAATAAACCAGTATACACAAAGACTCTTTAAATACATCAATAATAACCCAGAAGCTGAAGATCTACACATTGAAAGAGCCCACAGAGCTTTAAGACCTAAGCCTCCAGCCAGGGCCCCACCCAGGGATATTATTGTTAAGCTTCTCTCATACAGAGATAGGGAAGATATACTCAGGCATGCTGGAAACAGACAACCCTTATCATATGAAGGAGTGGAAATTCAGATCTACACAGATTTATGCCCGGCAACTTTGCAAAAAAGGAGGGAGCTGCGCTTCCTCACATCAGCACTCAAAGATCAAGCAATCCCGTATAGATGGGGTTTCCCAACCTGTCTGATAGCAACCAAAGATGGAACCACCGCTACATATCGGATACCCTCCGACTTACCAGCTTTTAACCAAGCTCTGGGAACGCAGATTAGACCATTAGGCCCAGCAGCGGAACCTGTCCAAGGAGGTGCTGATCGCATGGAAGTCGGGAATTTACCTCAGAGAAGGCCACTCTAGGCTTTTGCTCACCTTTTCACAAAGACACACCACTTGTATGCCGAATGGGACATGATTTTTACTACATCCTACAGTCTACATATGCTGAACCTGACCTTCATATCATGCAGCTAAGTATATGTATAAATGTATATGTATACTACATTCGGCTCCCAAGCCTGATAGGACATGTTTTTTGTGATAATATTACAGTGACTTACTTGTGTTTGGCCCGATATAATTGGACTGCTTCAGAATTTATACAAGACATTGGCCATATGGCCACTACTATGTAAATAATTTTAGCACTGTAACTGTTTATAATAATATTTTCCTTTTGAATGCTCAATTATCCTGTGGGGAAGATGCTGGGATTTCACTGCTCTAACCACCGTTTTGCTTTACAGGTCGCTGCTCAGCGCACACATACACCTCCCTTTTTAGTATTAAACCCAGGAAGGCTGAGGCATCTAGACTACCACACCCTGACTTAGGCTGCTGACTAGTGGTCCTGTGATCAGCATTAAATTAAAAATTGGACACTGCCCCAAACCCTCTGCCATACATTACAAGACCAGCTCAGTATTGAACAGGGCACAAGACACTGATACTATAACAGACAGCAGAGACACCACATTACGAGCAGGCACATAATACTACTGAACCCCGAAATAGAACCCCTTCCCACCGCATTACACTGACTTTCTGAGACAGCAATAGACATCTACAATTTGCCTTTTTGCCGTGACTGGGACATTTGCTGTACAGTCGAACTTACAGAATATAGCAGTTGCGCAGTTATTGTTGTTATCACTGTACTACTCAATGTTACACACTCTAAATATGTATATGTTATTACTCAATGTTTGGTTCTATCTTTCACTCTGCTGAGAAATGATTGGAAAACATGCACTCTAGGCTGTGGTGTTGATCCGGGGGCAGTTGGACACGCTATAGCACCCTAACCCGATTGGGAGACCTGACTCACTGACATGAGATTTATTTGGCTTGGACACTAGCCCCATTTAAAGAAAAATAAGCTCTCCATAAAGATATTCTTTAGACATTAGAAGCGACTTGGGCCTGACCTGGGACTGCGCTGGCTCTGACTTAGACACAAATTAATACGCGTAGGAGTAAGTTTGAGATACCACCCGGGTTGTGTCTGATAGACACAAGATGACCCAGACCCATCTGGTGGCGCCGACTGCTCCCTGGATCTTCACAGAATCACTGTGGATATAGAGAGCGTCATTTGAGCTGATATTAGTTGGTGTTAAATGCATATGTTATTACTGTTAACTTTATTCTCCCTTAGTTGTGCTTATCTATAAGTTATTGAATCAAAGTATATATTTCATTGCTGAGAGCATGAAAGTTACTACCCTTCTGTTTGATTTATTCTTGTTTAAGTAGAGTTAAACTCTACACTCTTACTGTGCTATATTCCTTTATTCCCTATCCTACTCACATCCATATCTGAACTAGGAGTTATTCTTAGCTCCCTAACTCTTTCACTCCCTCCTAACCTCTGTTCCCCTCTAGCAACTGTACCTTACCATACTTTCCTAATCCTTTGAACCTACCCTTTCTTCTTTTCCCTCCCACCTCCTCCTCCTTTTCCCCTCCCCCCACTTTTTTTTTTTTTTTCCTTTTCCTCTCCATCCCCATTTGACCCTCTTAACCCCAGTGAGCCTTTGACGTGAAAGCCTGCAATATGGGGAGCGCTACAACTCGCTCAATAGACCTTATCACAGTGAATGCAAAGGGACTTAATAGCCCTGGAAAGAGATCAATGGTCACCAGAGACCTTCGGAGAGTGGGCGGGGACATAGTGTACCTCCAGGAGACGCACTTCTCCAGATTCAGAGAGCCAAAATGGTATAACCAAAAATTCCTAGTAGCTTACTTCGTGTCCGGCCCGACCAAAAAAAATGGAGTGGGAATTCTGTTTGGGGCAGACGTGCCCTTCCGAATGGAGCAGATCGTAAGAGACCCAGATGGCAGGTTTCTGATTTTGACTGGCACCTTATATGGCAAGAGAGTAACATTTATTAATCTCTACTCCCCAAATGTGGCGCAAGATGTCTTCTTAAAAAAACTAGCAAATAGAACTTTGGAAACCCAAAAAGGGATTGTTTTTCTAGGCGGTGACTTCAACATCTCATTTTGCCCTACCTTGGACTCGTCAGATGGCTTGTCTAGCACCCCACACAAGGTGGTGAAACAAGTCGCCAAACACATGAGGGAATTGGTTCTTCATGACGTCTGGCGCACATTGCATCCGACCGCCAAAAACTACACATTTTATTCCCATCCTCATGGGAAATATACAAGGATTGACTATATCTTTGCAGACCCAGCAGGGCTCTCAATCACAACTAGCAGTAACATTGGTCAAATCACCTGGTCAGATCACGCACCGGTAAAATGCACCATTAGCTGGCCTGATGCGCCGATCACCCCATTCATGTGGCGATTCGATGAGTCCTTACTAGACGACCAGCTACTTAAAAAGAAACTTGACACCACCATTGATGAATACTTCTGCGTTAATGCAGGAGGCGCCTTGGCTAACACCACAGTATGGGAGGCACATAAATGTGTCTTGTGGGGAGTCTTAATTAAGCATACCTCAGCCCTTCGTCCGGAACAACGAGCTCACTACGACACCCTGCTTCAAAAGGTGGCACAGGCAGAATCTCTACACAAAGCGCGGCCAGCAGATAACGCATTACATTCAGAGCTTGCTGACGCACGATCGGCTCTATTAAGCCACATCCAGAATGAACAACAAGCCGGGGCTCTTCGGCTTAGGCAATATTACTTTGAACAAAGTGATAAGGCTGGTAGGCTCCTGGCGAGGGCGTTAGCGCGTCAGAGGCTCAAAACTTATGTATATGAGATCAAAGACTGTAATGGTAATAAACACTATGATGGCTTATCTGTTGCAGAAACATTTAGGTGCTTCTATGAAACCCTATACAACCTGCACAATAAAGGAGAGGAGAACCCTGATCAGGCATCTGTGGATAACCAGGAGAGTAATATATTAGAATTCTTAAACAAAATAGATATGCCAAAATTAACACAAGAAGAAGCGGGCCAACTTGAAGCCTCATTTACTCTAAAAGAGATCCAGTTGGCTATCAAGCTCCTCCCAGGAGGCAAAAGCCCCGGCCCAGATGGGTTCGGCATGCGATACTATAAAATCTTTTCTGACAAGCTGGCACCTCAGATACTCCAGATGTTCAATCGCTTGCCGGAGGGAGTGGCTTTACCGAGCTCCATGCTGGAAGCGTATCTATCAGTTATCCATAAACCAGGGAAACCTGAAAATCAACCTAGTATCTATAGACCGATCTCACTCCTTAACGCGGATGTTAAGGTCCTGGCAAAGGTCATAGCCAATCGCCTCGCCAAACTATTACCAAAGCTGATCGCCACTGATCAGGTGGGGGTGTCCCGGGTAGAGAGACCCGGGACAATACCACAAGAGTAATACAATTGATTTCTTATGCCCCGAACAACTCAGTGCCGTTGGCCTTGGTCTCCACAGACGCCTAAAAGGCTTTTGACTGGGTCAACTGGCTTTTCATGCGACACACTATGAGAAAGCTGGGATTTGGTAGCGTTATTGTGAATACAATCTTCTCTTTATACTCTTCACCGAGTGCCAAGGTGAGAGTCAACGGCAGACTATCCAAGCCTTTTCAGATAACCAATGGGATGAGGCAGGGGTGTCCCCTGCCCCCTTACTATTCGCTCTTGTTATGGAGACACTAGCTTGCAAAATACGTAACAACCCTGACATCTCTGGCCTAGTGGTCAGCCGACGGGAACATAAATTGGCCATGTATGCAGACGACATCCTTGTGATGCTGTCTGACGTGTCTACTTCCTTGTCAGCATTGCTGGCGGAGTTTGCGAAATTTGGAAAGGTTTCTGACTTTTTGCTTAACCTATCTAAGTCAGAGATCATGAACATAACTGTACCAGCTGATGTCTTCTGTGGGGTCGGTTCCCTCTGCCCACTTAAAATAGCAGGACAACACTTGAAATATCTTGGGATCTTCCTGACTCCAGTGGCAACAGACAGTGTTGAGATAAATTACAAGCTGATCAGAGACGCAGTGGTAGAGGACTTAACCAGATGGAAGAATAAATCCATCTCATGGATGGGCCGTGTCCATGCAGTCAAAATTAACATACTGCCCAGGGTCCTTTATGTAATGCAGGCAATCCCTCTCCTGTCAGCGACACCCCTTATCCAACAGATTCAATCAGAAATAGAAGCATATATCTGGAACGGCATTCGACCGAGAGTCAACAAAAAACAATGTTCCTACCTAGGGACAAGGGGGGAGCGGGGGTCCCCTCACTGGGGACATACTTTAGGGCGATAATCGTCCAACGGTTAGTTCACTGGTGCCATAATAAAACAGACAGAGCATGGGTGGAGTTGGATTGCGAGATCCTGCAGAGGGGAAACATTGGTACCCTTGCGTGGATATCAGTTGAGAACCGACCACCCCTACTGCATAAATATCCCTTACTGGGAGATGTGTTTCGGGAATGGGATGTCCTGGTTAAACTAAATAAACATATTTCCACAGTCCAATCGCCAGTGACGCCGGTTTTTGAAAACCCAGACAATGCTCTGGCAAACAAAATTCAATACCCGAGACAACCATATACCCTAGCAGATGCAGCAATCTCAAATGCTTTCCATGAGGGGAAGATTCAGACCCAAGGGAATCTGAAACAGTGGGATCACTGGCTATTCTCCTCGTGGTTTAGGGTTACACAGCTCCACCATTACATAAATGGCCACAAAGACACCACATCCTTCATAAGGGGAAAACTCTCTTTGAATCCATATGCACTATGGCACAGCCACCTGTTCACTTGATATCCCGGTTATACAAGCTGCTTCTAGTGAGCAGTAAGGAGACGCTGCCTTCTTATTTAGATGCCTGGCGGGCAGATTTTGACTCTGACATCACCACAGAGGATTGGCTCGGGATATTCAATAAAGCCAAAAAAACCTCGGTCTCCATGAGGCTGCAAGAAATGCATTTTAAGTTCCTAAGCCGGTGGTACTTGACCCCACAGAGGCTCCACAAGATCTACCCGCAGGCATGTGGGGATTGTTGGAGGGGCTGCGTAGAGGAAGGAACAATTATGCACATATGGTGGACTTGTACACGAATGCATGTATTCTGGGAAGGAGTGTTCCAGGAATGTAGTCGGCTTCTTGACATTATCTTACCACCAAACCCGAGATACCTGTTATATCACGACCTCCCCAAGATTGCGGTGGAGGCCAAACATAGGCTTTCCTGCTGATGCTAAACTGCGCCAAGGGCCTAGTCCCAAAACATTGGAAATCTGTACACGCTCCGAACCTCAGTGAATGGAAGCATGGAGTTTGTGATCTGCTCGGTCTGGAACGGTATCATTACCTCAAAACTGGGAAATTGGAGATGCATGAACATATGGTTCTGATCTGGGAGGGCAGGGGTATTTACTAGCCCTCTTGGACAAATATTGATCTGGTTAACACGCAGCTACTAATATTATAAGAACACTGGAGGTTGGATGTAAGTCGCCTGTAATTTTGAGACCCGCCCCCTTTCCCCTCTTCCCCCCCCTTTTTTTTTTCTCTCCCCTCACTTCCTTTCCCTTCTTCCCCCTCTCCTTTTCTACCCATAACCCCCCTGTCTTTCCTTTTTCTCTTGGGTATGAAGTAATACCCAAGCTTTCACAATATTTACAAGCCTAAATATAATTGCACTGTATAACACTATAATCCTACTTATGAACAATGAGTCAGAAAAGTAAGCGAGAGGCACTGACAAACTACTGTTATTACTAATTACACTAAGTTATAACTTGGAAGTATCATTTTGCTCATAGTGTCTGTATTTTCATGATTGTTTTTGGACTCCTGTATTCTACTCATTCAATAAAGCTTTTTTTAAAAAAAAAAAAAGATATGAGGTCTCATGTATTGGGAAAAAAAAGGACTGCAAAGTGCTTTAACATAGTGATACATATATATGTTTATTATATCTACTAGGCGATAAACTTGCCCAGAGGGCAGTCTATGTTTAAAAAATCAAACCCCCAAGCTAATTTTAATAAAAATAAAAAATGTAACATTACAGAAAAAAATAAACAAAGCTATCCAAAATAAAAAAATTAAACATAAACTAATATCCATATAAAAATAAAAAATCCCCCCAAAATAAAAACACCCCCAATCTAATACTAAACTACCAATACCCCTTAAAGGGTCTTTTGTAGGGCATTGTCCTAAGTTAAAGAGCTCTTTTACTTACAAAAATTACCAATTACCCCTAACAGTAAAAGCCCCACCCAACCAACCCCCCAAAATAAAAAAAACTAACCCTAAAAAAACCTAAACTACCCATTGCCTATAAAGGGGCATTAGTATGGGCATTGCCCTTAAAATGGCATTCAGCTTTTGTACTGCCCTTAAAAGGGCAATCAGCTCTTTTGCAGCCTATTAAATCCTTCGGGGCCTATCTATCAAGCTCCGGATAGAGCTTGAGGCCCCGTGTTTCTGGCGAGCCTGCAAGCTCACCAGAAACACCAGTTAAGAAGCAGCGGTATAAAGACCGCTGCTCCATAACCTATCCGCCTTCTCTGAGCAGGCGGACAGACATCGCCTCAATTCAACTGGATCGAGTATGATTGGCCGTGATGCTGCAGGGGGCGGCGTTGCACCAGCAGCTTTTGTGAGCTGCTGGTGCAATGCTGAATACGGAGAGCGTATTGCTCTCCGTATTCAGCGAGGTCTAGCGGACCTGATCCGCACTGTCGAATCAGGTCCCCTAGACTTTGATAAATAGAGGCCAATATCTTATAATGAAAAAAAATTAAAAAATACTAAAACTAAGCCCCAAATATGTACTCACTGTGCCTGAAGTCAGGCGGAGAAGATCTTCTTCCAGGCGGCTCCATCATCTTCTATCTTCATCATGTGCAAAGGCGGCATGGAGAGGAGGTGCAGAGCATTCTTCTCTGATGCGCAGATCCGGAGTGGCGGTTCTCAGCAGCAGTCTTCAGCAGCGGCAATCCTCAGCGGCATGGAGGCTCCTCTTTATCCGATCTCCGGCGAAAAATAAAAAATTAATGGAAGGTACTGCAATCAATTTGGGGTACCTTGCATTCCTACTGGCTGACATTTTGAAATTAGCCCATAGGATTAGATCTAGTGAAATCCTATTGGCTGTTCAAATCAGCCAATAAGATTTCAGTAGCTCTCATCATATTGGCTGATTTCAAAATGTCAGCCAATAGGAATGCAAGGTACCCCAATAAATATGGATTTCCTTGCATTAAATCTTCAGTGTGCGATGGACAATCGCATGAAGAGGAGCCTCAATGCCATTGAGGACTGCCACTGAAGACTGCTGCTGAGAAACGCCACTGAGGACCGTGGCTGAGGATCCATGCATCAGGGAAGCCATCTCCGCACCTCTGCTCCATGCTGCCTTCACTCCGGATGAAGATAAAAGATGATGGAGCTGTCTGGAAGAAGACATCCGCTGGACTTCAGGAACAGTGAGTACCTATTTGGGGCTGAGGTTAGAATATTTATTTATATTTTTATTATTTTTAAGATTAGGGTTTTAATGGACTATAAAAGAGCTGAATGCCCTTTTTATGGGTAATTCCTATACAAATGCCTCTTTAGGGACAATGGATAGTTTAGGGGTTTTTAGTGTTAGTTTTTTTATTTTGGGGGTTTGGTGGATGGGGGGGTACTCGTAGGGGGACTTAGTATTTTTTAAACGTAAAAGAGCTGTTTAACAAAGTTAGCTGAACAAAGTGACAGTGCAGCAGTGGGTGCTGTGTCTGTAGCAGAGAGCCAGGTGTAGCAGAGAGCCCTTATTTGGATATTCGTTTCATAATGCACATCTCTAATATCTATGTCTGTATTGTACATATATATGTATATATAGCTATAGATATATATTTTACAAAAATATATACATATACATATGTAAAATATCTTTCTTTTTTCTAAGTGCAGAACAAAGGAATATGAATCATTCTTAGTGCAACTAGTTGTAATCGGGGCCTTATTTTTTTCTTTCTGCATGATTTAGTCTGATTTGAATCAAAGACCAGGGGCACGCTTACATATGTTGCTTAATTTACTGAGCAAATGCTGAAACCCATGTCACCCATAAGTTCACCTCACACATAGGGTGAATCACATAACCCACTCTGCCATATGATATAATGGTATACGTAAGCCAAACTGGTGAGGTTCAGAAATATGCGCAACTACACATTTCTGGCGTTGCCCGTAATTGACGTCAGTATATTGCACAAATAAGTTATAAATAAAGAGTATATTTTTTATGTTGAATTCACACGTACAAATCATCTCAGAAACTGAAAGGTAGAAATGGTGGGTAATCAGGGTGTGTATTGTCTGTCAGGTGTTTTAAGGCTGCAGGTGAGAGCTTGTGCTGTTTGTGAATGGTTTGACACACTTGCAGAGGGTGTATACTGGTCTGATTAATTAAGTGGCCAGGAAAGATATAACTGTTTAATATGTGTGGCTGAAATGTATGTAAATGCCCACGTGTTAGGTGTTTGTTAAGCCTTCCAGGGACTTACGTTGCTTTTTTACTGTGGTTGTTGCGCCTGAGGCTCAAATATAAGAGGTCTTAGGGGCTAGAAAAAAAGGTCTGAAAGGGCTTTAGAGATACATACATACACATGACATATTATATACATAATATGACTCTGATAGTTCACCATAAGCTTCTATTAGAAGTTTATTGTGTAGAGTTTCCAGGGCAGCTTAAAGCATGTGAGAGTGAACTAAATAGACACGTTGATGCCAGGGAGTTAGAGAAGGCCATCATGATAACTAAGGCGTCTCTTCACTTGTACTACATTTCTAGAAACAAATTTAAGTTAATTGTTGAAATGGTACTGGACCCCTGTCAGAGTAGCTAAGATATATCCTGAATGTTCTATGAAATGTTAGAGAAAGTGTGAGGATAACGGATTGAATCTTCATATATGGTGGTCCTGTCCTAAAATCAAACCTCTATGTCAACATATGTTATAGTTATGTAAGAATATAGGATTACAAGCTATTGCATCCTCGAATATTACCCCTTTGCACATTGGAATGCATAGTTTACCACCCTGCCAGAGATCACTCTCAACATCACTCACTCCGTGGTTAAGATTTGTATAGCGCGTTGCTGGAAAAAGCTTGAAGCTCCTACAACACAACAAATTATACACATGACTACCTGTCCTATATGAAAAAAGCTTATTACACTGACAATAACTTTTAGGTAATTGTTAAACAATATGACCTTTGACTCCTGTGAAGAGTCATAACTGTTGATATGTTTGATTGTATTTAATTGTCCTTTGTTTACCCTATGAGTGTTTCCTGTTTGTACTTATAGTTATATCTGGTATATGATGTGTCTTATTTGATTTGAGTTTTTCTACTCTTTCCTGTTGGACTCACATATTCATATACCTGGTGGATCAGTCCTTTCAAAAAGGTTGGGCTTGTTTTCAAGAATATAAGGACTTTTCCATTTATAATTATAACTAAAGTTTGTTTGTATTGCAGTATCATCCTTGCCAACGTTAATAAATATTATTTAAAAAAAAAAAGAAGAAACTATTAGTTCTATCACGTTTGAGCCATATATACTTGTTTTTTAAATAATAACTTTTAAGCATTGTGCTTTGTAATTAGCATAGGACTCTTTATAAAAATAATAACACTTAAAATGATCTTTTTCTAATGAATATTATATATCATCACAAATACTTTGAAACGAGACAGCACATGAATGACTTGTTCACAGTTTGAAACATGTCAGCCAATATTTAATTAACATGAAATGTGTCATTTATTTAGTTATTATATCTGTGTAATTAAGCAAAGTTTTAACTAAATAATTTGCACATCCCATTTAAAGAAGTTAACAATATCCCCAAACTATACATTTATGTCTACAGAAGAATATACATTTATGCTTACGTGTGGAGTGCTAACAGTTGCGAGTGAGTGAAAAGGAGTTTAACGGGAGTGTTTGTGTACTTTGAGTTTTTCGGTTGTATTACAAGTTGGAAGTAAAAGTGATCGTTTGAGTGCAATTTAAGTAAATGCTCTTCAGATAGAGCTCTGGTTAACTGTTTTGTGAAACAAAAAAAGTGTCACAAAACACATCAAAAATAAATTACAAAGTACAGTTACACTCATAAAAACACCATCTAATACAAATTGTTATTTAAAAAATATATTGCACAAAAACATTATAAGGGTTAAAAGATATGAGGTCTCATGTATTGGGAAAAAAAGGACTGCAAAGTGCTTTAACATAGTGATACATATATATGTTTATTATATTTACTAGGCGATAAACCTGCCCAGAGGGCAGTCTATGTTTAAAAAATACAAACCCCCAAGCTAATTTCACTAAAAATAAAAAATTTAACATTACACAAAAAAATAAACAAAGCTATCCAAAATAAAAAAAATAAACCGAAACTAATATCCATATAAAAATAAAAAATCCCCCCCAAAATAAAAACACCCCCAATCTAATACTAAACTACCAATACCCCTTAAAGGGTCTTTTGTAGGGCATTGTCCTAAGTTAAACAGCTCTTTAACTTACAAAAATTACCAATTACCCCTAACAGTAAAACCCCCCACCCAACCAACCCCCCAAAATAAAAAAAAAACTAACACTAAAAAAAACCTAAACTGCCCATTGCCCATAAAGAGGCATTAGTATGGGCATTGCCCTTAAAAGGTCATTCAGATTTTTTACTGCCCTTAAAAGGGCAATCAGCTCTTTTACAGCCTATTAAATCCCTAGGGGCCTATCTATCAAGCTCCGGATAGAGCTTGAGGCCCTGTGTTTCTGGCGAGCCTGCAAGCTCACCAGAAACACCAGTTAAGAAGCAGCGGTCTAAAGACCGCTGCTCCATAACCTGTCCGCCTTCTCTGAGCAGGTGGACAGACATCGCCTCAATTCAACTGGATCAAGTATGATTGGCCGAGATTCTGCAGGGGGCGGCGTTGCACCAGCAGCTCTTGTGAGCTGCTGGTGCAATGCTGAATACGGAGAGCGTATTGCTCTCCGTATTCAGCAAGGTCTGGCGGACCTGATCCGCACTGTCAAATCAGGTCCCCTAGACTTTGATAAATAGAGGCCAATATCTTATAATAAAAAAAAAAAATTAAAAAAATACTAAAACTAAGCCCCAAATATGTACTCACTGTGCCTGAAGTCAGGCGGAGAAGATCTTCTTCCAGGCGGCTCCATCATCTTCTATCTTCATCCTGTGCAAAGGCGGCATAGAGAGGAGGTGGAGAGCATTCTTCCCTAATGCGCAGATCCGGAGCGGTGGGTCTCAGCAGCAGTATTCAGCAGCGGGGATCCTCAGCGGCATGGAGGCTCCTCTTTATCCGATCTCCAGCGCACACTAAAAATTTAATGGAAGGTACCGCAATCAATGTGTGGTACCTTGCATTCCTATTGGCTGACATTTTGAAATTAGCCCATAGGATTAGATCTACTGAAATCCTATTGGCTGTTCAAATCAGCCAATAAGATTTCAGTAGCTCTCGTCATATTGGCTGATTTCAAAATTTCAGCCATTAGGAATGCAAGGTACCCCAATAAATATGGGTTTCCTTGCATTAAATCTTCAGTGTGCGATGGACAATCGCATGAAGAGGAGCCTCAATGCCATTGAGGACTGCCACTGAAGACCGCTGCTGAGAAACGCAACTGAGGACCGTGGCTGAGGATCCATGCATCGGGGAAGCATCTCCGCACCTCTGCTCCATGCCGCTCCAGATGAAGATAAAGATGATGGAGCTGTCTGGAAGAAGACATTATCCGCTGGACTTCAGGAATGGTGAGTACCTATTTGGGGCTGAGGTTAGGATATTTATTTATATTTTTATTATTTTTAAGCTTAGGGTTTTAATGGACTATAAAAGAGCTGAATGCCCTTTTAAGGATAATTCCTATACAAATGCCCTTTTAGGGGCAATGGATAGTTAAGGGTTTTTTAGTGTTAGTTTTTTTTTTATTTTGGTGGTTTGTTGGTTGGGGGGTTTACTGGTAGGGGGACTTAGTATTTTTTAAACGTAAAAGAGCTGTTTAAAAAAGTTAGCTGAACAAAGTGACAGTGCAGCAGTGGGTGCTGTGTCTGTAGCAGAGAGCCAGGTTTCTGTAAGAGCCTGAAGGTTAAGAGAGTGGGAGATAAAGAGATAATAGATAGAAGTGAGCTTGTTGCAAACAGAGCAAGTGTTCCAGATTGCACAAGTGAAGGAGGTGGTGGTTTTAGATGCAAGAGGAATGAGAACTAGAAGATCTTGATAAAGGCTATTACCAGGCTATAACGCAAAAATGTACTGCTGAATTTGTGTACACACAATCCCCACTTGGTCATACAGAGTGCTCTGTTTTGGGGAAGACATTCCAGCTTCTACTAAGTTATGCTCTCTTAGGCTTGTTATTGACTTAAAGAGGTCATGTGAGGTCTGCTACAGATACAGGAATCCCGAGTACACACGGAGTGCAGACGTCGAAGTGGCAGCATTCAGTTTACATAAATAAAAAGAGAGAAGCGCTCAACCTGGAAACGAACAATAGCATAATAGCTTGTTCTATGGCTAGTTACCACCCAAGAAGCAGCCTCTTTTTGCTCAATATGTGCCTTTCACAGAGAAAAACTTTCCTGAAGCATATCAGTCTGATCCTGACTTCACAGTACAGTCCAGCCCCGAAATACCAGGCAATCCTTCTCTGAACGAGAGAAACAGCAAAGCCCCAGACGTACGTTTCGGCCTATTGTGGGCCTCGTCAGTGAGGTGCAGCCATATCCCTCTAGGCACAATGAGCAACGGGTCCACGTCTGGATTCCCGCATCACACTTAGGGAGACTTCCCAAAATGTCATAATTTGCATAAATAAAAAGAGAGAAGCGCTCAACCTGGAAACGAACAATAGCATAATAGCTTGTTCTATGGCTCGTTACCACCCAAGAAGCAGCCTCTTTTTGCTCAATATGTGCCTTTCACAGAGGAAAACTTTCCTGAAGCATATCAGTCTGATCCTGACTTCACAGTACAGTCCAGCCCCGAAATACCAGGCAATCCTTCTCTGAACGAGAGAAACAGCAAAACCCCAGACGTACGTTTCGGTCTATTGTGGGCCTCGTCAGTGAGGTGCAGCCATATCCCTCTAGGCACACTGAGCAACGGGTCCACGTCTGGATTCCCGCATCACACTTAGGGAGACTTCCCAAAATGTCATAATTTGCATAAATAAAAAGAGAGAAGCGCTCAACCTGGAAACGAACAATAGCATAATAGCTTGTTCTATGGCTAGTTACCACCCAAGAAGCAGCCTCTTTTTGCTCAATATGTGCCTTTCACAGAGAAAAACTTTCCTGAAGCATATCAGTCTGATCCTGACTTCACAGTACAGTCCAGCCCCGAAATACCAGGCAATCCTTCTCTGAATGAGAGAAACAACAAAACCCCAGACGTACGTTTCGGCCTATTGTGGGCCTCGTCAGTGAGGTGCAGCCATATCCCTCTAGGCACACTGAGCAACGGGTCCACGTCTGGATTCCCGCATCACACTTAGGGAGACTTCCCAAAATGTCATAATTTGCATAAATAAAAAGAGAGAAGCGCTCAACCTGGAAACGAACAATAGCATAATAGCTTGTTCTATGGCTAGTTACCACCCAAGAAGCAGCCTCTTTTTGCTCAATATGTGCCTTTCACAGAGAAAAAATTTCCTGAAGCATATCAGTCTGATCCTGACTTCACAGTACAGTCCAGCCCCGAAATACCAGGCAATCCTTCTCTGAACGAGAGAAACAGCAAAACCCCAGACGTATGTTTCGGCCTATTGTGGGCCTCGTCAGTGAGGTGCAGCCATATCCCTCTAGGCACACTGAGCAACGGGTCCACGTCTGGATTCCCACATCACACTTAGGGAGACTTCCCAAAATGTCATAATTTGCATAAATAAAAAGAGAGAAGCGCTCAACCTGGAAACGAACAATAGCATAATAGCTTGTTCTATGGCTCGTTACCACCCAAGAAGCAGCCTCTTTTTGCTCAATATGTGCCTTTCACAGAGGAAAACTTTCCTGAAGCATATCAGTCTGATCCTGACTTCACAGTACAGTCCAGCCCCGAAATACCAGGCAATCCTTCTCTGAACGAGAGAAACAGCAAAACCCCAGACGTACGTTTCGGTCTATTGTGGGCCTCGTCAGTGAGGTGCAGCCATATCCCTCTAGGCACACTGAGCAACGGGTCCACGTCTGGATTCCCGCATCACACTTAGGGAGACTTCCCAAAATGTCATAATTTGCATAAATAAAAAGAGAGAAGCGCTCAACCTGGAAACGAACAATAGCATAATAGCTTGTTCTATGGCTAGTTACCACCCAAGAAGCAGCCTCTTTTTGCTCAATATGTGCCTTTCACAGAGAAAAACTTTCCTGAAGCATATCAGTCTGATCCTGACTTCACAGTACAGTCCAGCCCCGAAATACCAGGCAATCCTTCTCTGAATGAGAGAAACAACAAAACCCCAGACGTACGTTTCGGCCTATTGTGGGCCTCGTCAGTGAGGTGCAGCCATATCCCTCTAGGCACACTGAGCAACGGGTCCACGTCTGGATTCCCGCATCACACTTAGGGAGACTTCCCAAAATGTCATAATTTGCATAAATAAAAAGAGAGAAGCGCTCAACCTGGAAACGAACAATAGCATAATAGCTTGTTCTATGGCTAGTTACCACCCAAGAAGCAGCCTCTTTTTGCTCAATATGTGCCTTTCACAGAGAAAAAATTTCCTGAAGCATATCAGTCTGATCCTGACTTCACAGTACAGTCCAGCCCCGAAATACCAGGCAATCCTTCTCTGAACGAGAGAAACAGCAAAACCCCAGACGTATGTTTCGGCCTATTGTGGGCCTCGTCAGTGAGGTGCAGCCATATCCCTCTAGGCACACTGAGCAACGGGTCCACGTCTGGATTCCCACATCACACTTAGGGAGACTTCCCAAAATGTCATAATTTGCATAAATAAAAAGAGAGAAGCGCTCAACCTGGAAACGAACAATAGCATAATAGCTTGTTCTATGGCTAGTTACCACCCAAGAAGCAGCCTCTTTTTGCTCAATATGTGCCTTTCACAGAGAAAAACTTTCCTGAAGCATATCAGTCTGATCCTGACTTCACAGTACAGTCCAGCCCCGAAATACCAGGCAATCCTTCTCTGAACGAGAGAAACAGCAAAACCCCAGACGTACATTTCAGCCTATTGTGGGCCTCGTCAGTGAGGTGCAGCCATATCCCTCTAGGCACACTGAGCAACGGGTCCACGTCTGGATTCCCGCATCACACTTAGGGAGACTTCCCAAAATGTCATAATTTGCATAAATAAAAAGAGAGAAGCGCTCAACCTGGAAACGAACAATAGCATAATAGCTTGTTCTATGGCTAGTTACCACCCAAGAAGCAGCCTCTTTTTGCTCAATATGTGCCTTTCACAGAGAAAAACTTTCCTGAAGCATATCAGTCTGATCCTGACTTCACAGTACAGTCCAGCCCCGAAATACCAGGCAATCCTTCTCTGAACGAGAGAAACAGCAAAACCCCAGAAGTACGTTTCGGCCTATTGTGGGCCTCGTCAGTGAGGTGCAGCCATATCCCTCTAGGCACACTGAGCAACGGGTCCACGTCTGGATTCCCGCATCACACTTAGGGAGACTTCCCAAAATGTCATAATTTGCATAAATAAAAAGAGAGAAGCGCTCAACCTGGAAACGAACAATAGAATAATAGCTTGTTCTATGGCTACAGGAAAGTTCTTCTCTGTGAAAGGCACATATTGAGCAAAAAGAGGCTGCTTCTAGGGTGGTAACTAGCCATAGAACAAGCTATTATGCTATTGTTTGTTCCCAGGTTGAGCGCTTCTCTCTTTTTATTTATGCAAATTATGACACTTGGGGAAGTCTCCCTAAGTGTGATGCGGGAATCCAGACGTGGACCCGTTGCTCAGTGTGCCTAGAGGGATATGGCTGCACCTCACTGACGAGGCCCACAATAGGCCGAAACGTACGTCTGGGGTTTTGCTGTTTCTCTTGTTCAGAGAGGGATTGCCTGGTATTTCGGGGCTGGACTGTACTGTGAAGTCAGGATCAGACTGATATGCTACAGGTATCTCTTTTTATTTAAGCATTCAGTTTACACCTAAGGACAACGGCTGGGTCTGAGGCAGTGAGAATATTCGCCCTGTCTCTCAAAAGTTCCAATGTACTGGGTGAGTACTTAAAAGGGGTAATTATTCTACAAGTCTCTTCTTATTTCACTAGAAGTGTGGAAGTGTGGATCATGCCTGATGAAACGGTCTGGAATAGACTGAGAAATGCGTTGCAAAATAAATACTGTTTGTTTTATAACACGACCCGGTATTTTTGCTTCTTTCCACGATCCACTTGTTTTTGAAACAGGACTTTTACCACGGAACTTTTCATACACTGACACTGTCAGTTTTGGAGAAAAGTCTCGGTGGCGTGAGTGCAGCGAGAACACCTATCAGCTTGCAGCTCACCTGGTCCGGCCATTGGCCCTAAAAAACGTGGGTGCTACTTTCTAGACACCTATCTGGATTCCACAGGTCCCCTGGGTGAGACCTCCAGCGTACTGAATGCTGGAATTTGAATGTCAGCCTGCTTTATCGCACCTTATTCATTTAAGGTGCCACTTTCCTTGTGAGTAGTTTTTTGCACATCACTTTTATAATTGTTGTTTTAACGATTCACACTATGTTGGCGCCCCTTGTTTATCTTCCATCCCCACATCTATAAGCTTGTAAGAAGTATATAAAACATTAATATTAAGCGATATTTGCGCTCAACTGAGTAATACCAGTGCATGCTAAGGTGCGCCAGTAAAACAAATTAGTTGCAAAGTGAATGCAACCTCGCGTTCACATTGCACTCACAAAAACGTGCTTCAATAGGCTCCAATAGGAGCCTCGTTCTCATGCAGTGAGACACGACATGAGAACTAAAGCAGAGAAGGGGGTAAGTCACACAGCAATGGGCAGCAGATCTTAAATAAATATATATATATCTATGGGGTACCAGACTATAGTGCTTGTAGAAAGGGAGTAACATAAAGGGGAGCACAGTTTTAAGGTGTAACACAAATGTACTGATTTACAGCAGGGTATAAAAAAAACTTTTTTGTGGCTCACCTTTTTGTCTTTTAGTCTGAGAAGTCTGTGTAGTGTCTTTGCTTCTCCTCTGTAGAGTATGGTAGTATTTAGAAATCAAAGATGATTGGCTTCTGTGTGGTGCCAGTTAAGGTATTTCTTTTCAATAAATAAGATCTCCTTGTTAGAAAGGGGTTGAGTAACAGGCTTCCCCTCTCAGGGGTGTGGTAGATGCATTTTAATGAAATAAATAAATGAAGCAAATGTCAATGATTACTGCAAATAAATTCTCCTTTATTTTAGCACAAAAACAAACCGGTGTTTGTGCTGGTGAATTAAAAGTCTCTTGGTGTTGTTAGGTAAAAACTGTGTGCTGAAATTTGGGGTATTTAACTTCCCAAACAGGCTGTGATGGTTGTCGCCTTGATTATGCACAAACAGTGCAGAGAATTCATTGAAGATTTTTGTCTCCAGATGGTGTAAAGATTAAGGTTTATGCAAGATTTTGGGGTATTTTCCTTCCCAAACAGGCTGTAATGGTTGTCACCTTGATTATGCACAAACAGTGCAGAGGATTCCTTAAACATTTTTGTCTCCAGATGGTGTAAAGATTAAGGTTTATGCAAGATTTTGGGGTATTTTACTTCCCAAACAGGCTGTGATGGTTGTTGTCCTGAACTTACATAAACAGTATAGAGGATGCCTTGACAATCCCTGTTGGTTTCTCTTTTTTTGCAAAAAGTAAAAAGTTCTGTTTTTTACTTTGAGGAAAATAACGATTCCTGAAGGTTCCTGTATGGGTTGTAGAAGAAGTGAGGTGTTTTATAACCTCCACAGGTCTTTCCTGTCTTAGGATGGTGTTGGATACACTTGTGCTTCACAAGTGATCTGTAGAGTTGCGGTCTCGCTGGACCGGAAGTGACATCATAAGTGCATCTAGACTATCCCTTTAATATAATACTCCATGGAGCAGATAGAAGATTAAGATTTATATTTCTTAAAACACAATATTTTAGTGCTAATTAAACATTAATAAGGATATATGTGAACATATAACAAACATATCTACTGTTAACCATTATTTTGCCTGATTTGTCAAGAAGGACTTACTAGCTTCTTACCTTCTGGGGCATTAGTAACACCAATAAGGAGGTAGTAATTCTGCTTCATTGTATGTAAACATTTTATGAAGGTGGCAAAAAATATTGAACTTTATGCTAGACAAAGCCTTTGACACCTGAATTTCATGATGATGCTCAGAAATATTTGAAACTAATCATATTCTCCAAGCCTGAAAATACTCTGTTGGTGAGAGTTCTGGGATCACTGTAATTCCTAATGGTATAGGCTTAAAAAAGATGCATTGACAGGCCATAACTAATATACAATAAGTTAGAATTAATCAGACTATTCATATGCACTCTCTGGGGTAAATTTATCATGGTGCGGACAGACATGATCCGCTATAGCATACGTTGTCGGCATTTATCATTGCACCAGCAGTTCCTGCCACTAGCAGGGGGTGTCAATCAACCCAATCGTATTCGATCGGGCTGATTGCTGCCCGCAACCTCAGAGGTGGTGGACGACTTAAGGTGGGCTTAGGACGACTGCATCTTAACTTCCGCTTCAGGCAAAACTGAAGCGGAGTGGGTCGGAAGCAGCATCCGCTGCTTCATAAATTGACCCATCAGTCTTTCCACACTGGGTACAAATTACAATTATTATTATTATTATTCTTTATTTATAAAGCGCCAACAGATTCTGCAGCGCTGCCCATGGGTACAAGGATTAAACGTACAATGAAGAAACAATACAATAAGAGACAACATTTTGCAGACAAATACAGGGGGAATTGAGGGCCCTATTCCCGTGGGAACTTACAATCTAGGTGGGTGGGAGGATGGGAAACAGGTGGGGACTGCAAAGGTGAGAATGATATTAGTGAGGAGATAGATGAGGGCAACTGTTTTGTAACTAAAGTTAATTTGTTAATGAGTCAGGTGATAAGCTCCCTGAACAAAATGGTCTTTAGGGAACGTTTAAAGGAGGAGAGGTTAGGGAAAAGTCTAACAGCTCAAGGAAGTGCGTTCGAGAGGGTTGGTGCCACACAAGAGAAGTCCTGTAGTATAGCATGAGAGAAGGTTATGGTAGAGTATGCAAGAAGCAGGTCATTGTTGCATCTTAGGGGGTGGGCTGGAGTATATTTGTTTATGAGTGAGGACAGGTAGGGTGGGGCAGCATTGGTGAGGGCTTTGTAGGTCAGGGTGAGAATTTTGAATTTAATTCTGCTGTGAATGGGGAGCCAGTGAAGGGACTCACAGAGAGGTGCAGCAGAAACATAGCATCAAGAGAGGTGGATTAGCCTTGCAGGTGCATTTAGGATGGATTGAAGGGGAGAGAGGTAGGAGAGAGGGAGGTCAGATAGTAAGTTATTACAGAAGTCAAGTCAGGAAATTACAAGGGAGTGGATCAGCTGTTTCAGCACTCAAAAAAGGACGAATTTTGGAGATTTTGCGTAGGTGGTTGTGGCAGGATGAAGAGAGCAATTGGATATGGGGAATGAAGGACAGATTTGAGTCAAGTGTGACTCCGAGGCAGCGGACTTTGGGTGATGGGGAGATAGTGGTGCCGCCAACAGTGATGGAAAAATTAGAAACTGGAAAAGAGTTAGAGGGGGAGATTAGAAGTAGTTCAGTATTGGACATGTTTACTTTTAGGTGGTGAGAGGCCATCCAGGAGGAAATGCCAGATAAGCAGTCGCTGATGTGAGAATTGACAGAAGGAGAGAGTGCAGGGGTGGAAAGGTAAATGTGGGTATCATCAGCATAGAGGCGATAGTTGAAGCCATAGCTGTTGATGAGTTTACCCAGTGAAGAAGTGTAAATAGGGAAGAATAGAGGACCCAGGACAGAGCCTTGAGGTTCTCCAACAGACAGAGGCAAAGGAGAGGAGGAGTCACAGCAAAAAAAAAAAAAAACGGAGAAGGATCTGTTAGAGAGATGAGTGAATCCAGGAGAGGGCAGTGTCACAGAGCCCAAGAGAGCTGAGAGTCCGTAAGAGAAGGGGATGGTCAACAGTGTCAAAGCAGAGAGGTCAAGTAAGATGAGTATAGAGTAGAAACCTTTGTTTTTAGCAGCAAGGAGGTCATTAGTAACCATGGTGCAGGCAGTTTAAGTTGAGTGTTGGGAACGGAAGGAAGATTGCAGGGGGTTGAACAATGAGTTGGAGGATAGAAAGTGGGTTAGGCAATCAAAAGCTAGTTTTTCAAGGATTTTTGAATCTAGCGGGAGCAATGATATGGGACGGTAGTTTTCAGGAGAGTTGAAGGGTCAAGGGAGGGGGCTTTTTGAGGATGGGGGTGACTTTTGCATGTTTGAAGGAGGCAGGAAATGAGCCGGTAGAAAGGGATTGGTTGAATATATGAGTAAGAGCCGCAGTGAAGGTGGGAGACAGAGAAGTAGTGATGTCGCAAAACTAAAATATTGCGTTCGCGAACAGCGAACGCGAAACTCCGCAAAAGTTTACGAACGGGCGAACTGGGCAAACTGCCATTGACTTCAATAGGCAGGCGAATTTTAAAACCCACAGGGACTCTTTCTGGCCACAAAAGTGATGGAGAAATTGATTCAAGGGGACTAACACCTGGACTGTGGCATGCTGGAGGGGGATCCATGGCAAAACTCCCATGGAAAATTACATAGTTGATGCAGAGTCTGTTTTTAATCCATAAAGGGCATAAATTATCTAAAATTCCTAAATTGTTTGGAATAACGTGCTTTAAAACATCAGGTATGATGTTGTAGCGTTCAGGTAGTGTAAGGGTTACGCCCGCTTCACAGTGACAGACCAAACTCCCCGTTTAACGCACCACAAACAACCGCAAACTCCCCATTTGCACAAAGTTGGATACCAAGCTAGCCATGTCCATTCCTTGTCCTCACTGGTGTCACTGCGCATGCAATCACTTCCTGGGGTAACAGAAAATGCTCCAACCAAAAGATGCTCCTATTATATTACTGCACAGAGGATGCTGCCTGTATCTGTGTGTCCTGCTCCCTGGCCTGAGAGCACAGGGGACACCAGGTCGAGCTGCTGAATGAGGCTTCTGAGAAGAAGAAAAAGAAACTGAGAAATGTTCTGCAGAAACTGACCACAAAAAGAGAGGAGACTGAGAAAAGAGTCCAGAGTCTGCATAAGCACAGGAGAGGGGTGCAAGAGAAAGCAGCTAGTGTAACAGAGAGACTCACTGCCCTGATTAGGGACATCAGGAAACAGCTGGAAGACCTAGAGAAGCGAGTTAGATCACCCGGCAGCAGGAGCAGGTTTTACTCACAATCTCTGATCTGATCCAGCAGCTGGGAAAAAGAGAATGACGAGCTAACCAGGAAGATTTGTCACATCGAGGAGCTGTGCAACATGACTGACCCATTAACTGTCCTACAAGAACAGGAATCACACAGAGATGAGATGCTTCGTCGGTCCTCCTACTTCCAAGTTCCAATTTGGGGCACTACACGTGCAATCTAATGTGCCACCAGATAGGAGTGGTGTGTTAACTAGTACTATTCTTATCAGCTTAATCTCTGTTACGTGCCCTATCAGGGGACGTGTATATGGCATCGATTTTAGGAACCCGGAGATGATTTTAGGAACCGGGAGATGGAAAAAGATGCTTGGTGCTTGGTCGGTCCGGCCATGAGATAGATAGATAGATACATAGATTAGATAGATCGATCAATAGATGCAATAGATACATTTGATGATAGATACGATAGATAGATAGATAGATTTGATAAATAAATAGATAGATTTGATAGATAATTTCCCAGACAGAGAATTACAAGACGGCGGTCTGGGACCCCTGGTAAGGTTCCCAGAGGCAGTTGCGGCACCCGAGGTTCTGATTAGAACAGAGCACTCTGTGTATCTGCCCTCGGCCGAAATCGGAACATTCTTTAGCTTTCTGTCTGTCGGACAAATGTCCGTCTGCCAAATGTCCTTCTGCATTTTGTCAGAACACTGCGTGCAATCTACTGTGCCACCAGATAGGAGTGGTGTGTTAACTAGTACTATTCTTATCAGTTTAATCCCTGTTACGTCCCCTATCAGGGGACGTGTATATGGCATGGATTTTACGAAACGGGAGATGGAAAAAGATGCTTGGACACCCAGTACAGGTCGTTCTCCTTCAGCCTTTTTATACGAGAGTCCCCGACCCTCAACAGGCACGACAGCATGAAAGACCCCATATGCCATTACTTCCTTTTGCACAATCGAGTACAGGTATGGCATCGATTTCAGGAACCCGGAGATAATTTTAGGAACCAGGAAATGGAAAAAGATGCTTGGACACCCAGTACAGGTTGTTCTCCTTCAGCCTTTTTATATGAGGGTCCCACCCACAACAGGCCAGACAGTTTGAAAGACCCCATATGCCATGACTTCCTTTTGCACAATCGAGTACAGGTATGGCATCATTTTTAGGAACCCGGAGATAATTTTTAGGAACCGGGAGATGGAAAAAGATGCTTGGACACCCAATACAGGTCGTTCTCCTTCAGCCTTTTTATACGAGGGTCCCCGACCCTCAACAGGCACGACAGCATGAAAGACCCCATATTCCATGACTTCCTTTTGCACAATCGAGTACAGGTATGGCATCGTTTTTAGGAACCCGGAGATAATTTTTAGGACCCGGGAGATGGAAAAAGATGCTTGGATACCCAGTACAGGTCGTTCTCCTTCATCCTTTTTATACGAGGGTCCCAGACCCTCAACAGGCATGACAGCATGAAAGACCCCATATGCCATTACTTCCTTTAGATAGATTTGATAGATAGATAATTTCCTAGACAGAGAATTAAAAGATGTGCGGTATGGGACCCAAGGTAAGGTTCCCAGAGTCAGTTGCGGCGCCCGAGGCTCTGATTAGAACAGAGCACTCTGGAAGGTATCTGCCCTCGGCCGAAATCGGAACATTCTTTAGCTTTCTGTCTGTCGGCCAAATATCCGTCTACCAAATGTCCGTCTGCCAAATGTCCGTCTACCAAATGTCCTTCTGCATTTTCTCAGAGCACCGCGTGCAATCTACTGTGCCAACAGATATGAGTGGTCTGTCAAGTAGTACTATTCTTATCAGTTTAATCCCTGTTACGTCCCCTATCAGGGTACGTGTATATGGCATGGATTTTAGGAACCGGGAGATGGAAAAATATGCTTGGTCGGTCCGGCCACGAGATAGATAGATTTGATAGATAGATAGATAGATAGATAGATAAATAGATTATGTAGATAGATCAATAGATGCAATAGATACATTTGATAGATACGATAGATAGATAGATAGATGATAGATAGATAGATAGATAGATTTGATAGATAAATAGATAGATTTGATAGATAGATAGATAATTTCCCAGACAGAGAATTTTACAAGACGTGCGGTCTGGGACCAATGGTAAGGTTACTTCCTTTTGCACAATCAAGTACAGGAGTACAGGTTGAGGATTGCCTTTTGTGTAAAGAAATTTCGGCCGTGTACCTTCCACTGCAGTGTCCCCTATCAGGGGACGTGTATATGGCATGGATTTTAGGAACCGGGAGGTGGAAAAAGATGCTTGGTCGGTTCTCCTACTTCAAATTTGGGGCACTGCGCGTGCAATCTACTGTGCCACCAGATATGAGTGGTGTGTTAAGTAGTACTATTCTTAGCAGTTTAATCCCTGTTATGTGCCTTTTTTTTGGTTTGGGTTTTGAAGCCACAGTGCAGCACCAGAGGCCAGAAAAATTAGGCATGTACACATGCCTGAAAAATTAGGTATTGTTGCAGCCGCTGCTGTAGCAGCGGCCAAAAAAATTGATGTTTGTTTAACAGCTACAAAGTGCCCTAAAACCTTGCAGCTTGAACACTAGTTGTTGGCGGATAAGTCACGCAAGTCATCCGGCATTCAAAGATAAAATACAGCAGCGTGTGGACCATTTTTAGCCCAAGGCAGCTAATCTCATCAGGTCTTTTTTAATCAAAGGTATCGCCCAATGTCAGTCCCTTCGGGATCCATCCCTCATTCATTTTAATAAAGGTGAGATAATCAAGACTTTTTTGACCTAGGCGACTTCTCTTCTCAGTGACAATATCTCCTGCTGCACTGAAGGTCCTTTCTGACAGGACACTTGAAGCGGGGCAGGTCAGAAGTTCGATTGCAAATTGGGATAGCTCAGGCCACAGGTGAAGCCTTCACACCCAGTAGTCAAGGGGTTCATCGCTCCTCAGAGTGTCAAGATCTGCAGTTAATGCAAGGTAGTCTGCTACCTGTCGGTTGAGTCGTTCTCTGAGGCTGGATCCTGAAGGGCTGTGGCGATGCATAGGAGTTAAAAAGGTCTGCATGTCCTCCATCAACAACACGTCTGGAAAGCGTCCTGTCCTTGCCGTCGTGGTCGTGGGAGGAGGAGTATTACTTTCATCTCTTCCCCTGTTAGATTCCCGTTGTGCTGTGACATCACCCTTATACGCTGTGTAAAGCATACTTTTTAATTTATTTTTGAAGTGCTCCATCCTTTCTGACTTGCGGGAATTTGGTAACATTTCAGTCACTTTATGCTTATACCAGGGGTCTAGTAGCGTGGACAGGTTTTTTTTTCAACCTTATTGCACAAGGTTGGATGCCGAGCTACTCATGTCCCGTTCCTCGTCCTCACTGATCTCACTGAAGGTATCTTCTTCCCCCCAAATATGAAAAAACAAAAGGAGGCGCCACAATAGTGTGAGTATGTCAGGTACCAATGCTCATGCACACATCAAGATGTCACTAACTAGATGTCAGGCACTTGAGAAGTGCCACAGGTACAGGCTGGACTATTAAAAGCTGCCCAGCGAGCTCTCCTCACGTAAGGTAAACCAACACATTCGCAGTGTGACAGGAACCAAGCGAAATCAATCAGTTTCTTCCGAATAAAGTGCTTTCAAACACTCACACAGCATCCGAATAGGATAAATAATTAAAAGAAAGTAGTGTGATGCTGCAGGGTAAAAACAAATATGTTGTTTATTTAAAACCCAATACACTACGCGTTTCCCGGTATTAACAACCGTTTCCTCAGGTGTATACTTCTCAAACGACATCACAACTTATAAAACAAAATTCAGCGTCTACAGCCGATCAGTGCGCCTGCGCGTTAGAATAATGAGCCAATAGTAGCCTCAGGCTGAGCCGGCAACCAACTGATAGGTTGGAAATAGAGGTGTGTGAACCCAGCCTCCCAATTTTAGATATATGGCCAATAAATGTGATCTAAAATCGGCATTAGAAAGAACTATAAAAATATAAAATATAAAGCTCAATACTAAAACAAAACATAAACATACCTATAATTAGCTCAAGACAAATGACACCAGAGTTTACACATAAGGTGCAACTCTGTGGATAGTATAATCTATAACGGTACACTCATAGGATCCCAACCTACAATCAAAAGTGTACTCAAAACAAACATAACATAAATATTCTCGGCTAAAAGCAAATCTAAAAATAATAATATTGGTATATATAATATATAAAAAATATATTGGATCCTCATAGTAAGAGACAAGGAATAACTAAGCATAACAAGTAATAAAACAATGTATCTCATGCCGGGAAGTCAGACAAATAATTGTCTCAGACCAAAATCTATGGCATGAGTATATCAGTGTGTAATGTGAGGATAACAGGATAGATCTCATAGATAACGTGGTGATTCTCGTGGAAAGTACCCCAAAAAAAGAATATATTAGAAATCATGTGAAGCCGGCTCAGAGGGACACTGTTAGGGCATAATCCTTTACAGTGACAAAATACATACATATATAACTATTTCTACACAGGTATACTAAATAGTTTTTCATATACAACTAACAAGTGATACCAACATATGCTGATGCAAAGAACAAAGTAACTAATTGAAAACAGCCATGTCTACATTTTCATTGAGACCATGGGGTTTAAGTGTTTTTAATTTCCATATCCAAAAGGTCTCCCTCTGTCGTAAATGTATGAACCTATTTCTGCCCCATTTGGGTGGTATAAATTCTATTGGAAATATACTAAAGGTATCAGTTTCTCCTGCATGGTATTTCTTATTATGACGTGGGACACTATGATTAACAGGTAAATTTCTAACGTTTTTCACATTTCTCATATGTTCCCCAATCATTTTTTATAGGTCTAGACGTTCTTCCAATATACTGTACCCCACATTTGCACTGTAATAAGTAAATCACAAACGCTGAATCGCAAGTAAAGCAAGATGTAATATTGAATTTCTCCTTGGTAGAATAGGAGATAAATTCAGTTTTGTTTCCAACAGTATAACTAGATAAACCACAATTTGCTCTCCTACACTTGAAAAAAACATTTTTGCTCTTTAGAAAGGTTTTATTATTCTGCCCATTAATAGTATTATTCATAGGTTTTTTCATTAGAATTTTGCTTGGTGCCAGTTTGTTTTTTAAGGTTTGTGCTCTCCTAAAAGTACATGTCGGAGTGTCTTCAAGTAGTTCTTTCAATATTGGGTCATTTTTCAAAATATACCAATATTTCTGTAGAGTAATCTTAATTAAATAATGATTATTATTATATCTAGTGATAAAACGAAGATTACTATTTTTCCTTGATTTATCTAATGTTTTATCATTTTGCAAAGATTCCATGGGATTAAAAAATTCAATTCTTTCTTTATTCCTAGCCCTTTGATAACTGTTTTCTACTAGTTTAGGTGGATAATTTCTTTCCAAAAATCTTTCTTTAAGAATTTTTGATTGTTCATCAAAAACTAAAATGTCTGTACAATTTCTGCGTATTCTGCAGAACTGGCTGCAGAGAATATTTTCTTTCCATGGTTTATAATGGTTGCTTTTGTAGTTTAAATAACTGTTAGTGTCTACAGTCTTAAAAAAGTTTTGGTCAAAATAGACCCCCTATGATCCCAATACAGTATAAGGTCTAGAAATTCAATTTGTTCTTTTGAAATATTGGACGTGAAAGTCAGACCCAAATTATTCTTATTTAAAGACTCAACAAATTCTACAGCAACAAGTTCTGTTCCACTCCAAATAAAAAGCAGATCGTCAATGAAACGGCCATAGAAGACCAGGTTCGCCCTAGCTTGGGAGTTGTATATATATCTTTCTTCAAAGATCCCCATGAAAGGATTGGCAAAACTAGGAGCGAACCTGGTCCCCATGGCCATTCCCTTGGTCTGCAAAAAAAAAACCTTCCTGAAACACAAAATAATTGTGCTTCAACACAAAAGTAATGGCATTCAATAAAAATATTCTCTGTTGTTCCGGAAGATAAATATCTCTAATCAGAAATTCCTCAACCGCTTGTACACCCAGGTCATGTGCTATGTTTGAATAAAGAGCTGGTTCTCTTCCCTATGGTCTTCCCTATGGTCTTCCCTAAAGTCTTCCCTATATTCAGGCCTAGTATGGAAATAGGCTCCATCAGACAGATTATAATTGTAACCCTGATTGTTATAATCCCTATATTGTTCCCTTTTGTACCAATCATTCTCATCATTACTGAAATTAGCAGAATGAGTTCTCTCTCTAAAATGTCTCTGGGGATAAGAATGATTTTTCTGCCTCCATGTATAGTTCTGTTTTTTATATATATTGTATCCCTTATTCAGGTTATTATTCTTATTTGTATTATTGAGGGGAATATTATCTTCATTCCTAGGAGATACATTGTTCTTTTTGTCCTTTGGTTTTTTATATTCAACTTTTACCCATTTATTTTTTTTAACATTATTTGTAGTACTAGGAGTTTCAATTAATTCAGAAGCCTCTCCCAGATTGACCTCAGAACTATTTTTATTATTAGTGTATATACACCCTTCTAAATAGTCCTTTTCATCCCTTTTTTTTTTTTCACCCCAAATTATTCTTATTTAAAGACTCAACAAATTCTACAGCAGCAAGTTCTGTTCCACTCCAAATAAAAAGCAGATCGTCAATTAAACGGCCATAGAAGACCAGGTTCGCCCTAGCTGGGGAGTTGTATATATATATCTTTCTTCAAAGATCCCCATGAAAATATTGGCAAAACTAGGAGCGAACCTGGTCCCCATGGCCATTCCCTTGGTCTGCAAAAAAACCCCTTCCTGAAACACAAAATAATTGTGCTTCAACGCAAAAGTAATGGCATTGAATAAAAATATTCTCTGTTGTTCCGGAAGATAAATATCTCTAATTAGAAATTCCTCAACCGCTTGTACACCCAGGTCATGTGCTATGTTTGAATAAAGAGCTGATACGTCACATGTCAGCCATAGTAATTTTTTTGTATCTAGATTATTCAGTTTAGATAGTTTGTTAATGAGGTCTGGGGTATCTTTTATATATGATGGTAAACATTTTACTTCCTTTTTTAGAAATACATCTATATACTCTGATAAATTACATGTGAGGTTGCCGATCCCCGAAATAATCGGACGGCCCGGGGGATTAGTTTTACATTTATGAATTTTAGGAAGGTGGTAGTAGTATGCAAGACTAGGGGCACTCGGACAAAGATATTCTTTTTCTTTTTTATTAAGGATCCCTTTAAAGTATCCATCATCTATCAATTTCACAAGGCTAGTGAGATATTCTTTTGTGGGATTGTAAGATAGTCTCTTATAGTAATGAGTGTCAAGTAGAATACGATTAGCCTCATTCAAATAGTCCCCCCAGTCCTGCAATACTACCCCACCTCCCTTATCGGCCTGTCTAATTACCAGAGAATTATTCCTTGCCAAATTTGATAGTGCTTTGAGTTCAAAGGTATTCAGATTAGAGGACTTTTTCTTACTGCTCATAGATCCAAAGTCTTCCAGGACTAAATCCTGAAAGAGTTGGATGTATTGGCTAGTAATGGGGGGGGGGGGGTTAAATTAGATTTCAACATTAAATTGGAGTGAACAAAGTCATCAAACAATGTATCACAAAGTTCCTGAGGTTCATAATAAATTATATCTGTAAGCGGTCTCTTATCCATAGAATCAGTTACTATAGATATTTGCTTATCTTGTTAAGTTTTTAATCAAAAAAATACCGTTGTAATGACAACTTTCTAATGAACTTGTTTAAATCTACAAATAACTCGAAAATATTATGCTCATTAGAAGGACAGAAAGATAACCCTCTATTTAGCACACAGATCTCTTCATTTGTTAATGTATGGCTAGAGAGGTTAAAGATACCCTCTTTCATTCTTTTAAGTTTCTTCTTTTTGGTAGATTTTGCTCTCCCTCTGCTGTCACGTTGGCGTAAGTTCTTTTTTTTTGGAGGGGTATAATACTCCTCTTTTGCATAGTTTGTTTCCATTTGTTTTAATCTGATAGGTACTTGTTTTTGTTGATTTTTGTACTGAACTTGTTTTTTGTTCAATTGAAAAACCTGGTGGTTCTCTTCCCTATGGTCTTCCCTATGGTCTTCCCTAAAGTCTTCCCTATATTCAGGCCTAGTATGGAAATAGGCTCCATCAGATAGATTATAATTGTAACCCTGATTGTTATAATCCCTATATTGTTCCCTTTTGTACCAATCATTCTCATCATTACTGAAATTAGCAGAATGAGTTCTCTCTCTAAAATGTCTCTGGGGATAAGAATGATTTTTCTGCCTCCATGTATAGTTCTGTTTTTTATATATATTGTATCCCTTATTCAGGTTATTATTCTTATTTGTATTATTGAGGGGAATATTATCTTCATTCCTAGGAGATACATTGTTCTTTTTGTCCTTTGTTTTTTTTTATATTCAACTTTTACCCATTTATTTTTTTTAACATTATTTGTAGTACTAGGAGTTTCAATTAATTCAGAAGCCTCTCCCAGATTGACCTCAGAACTATTTTTATTATTAGTGTATATACACCCTTCTAAATAGTCCTTTTCATCCCTAGCTATTTTTTTGCTTTAATTTTAATCAGCTTTCTTTGGTAATTATCTGTTTTTTCTAAAATCTCTTTATTTTTGTTCTCGTAATCAGAGTGTTGTTCATATTTAGTGAGAGCTGCTTGAAGCTCTTCTATTAATATTTAATTATTTCTCAACAACATCTCTCTATGTTCAATAAGTAAATGAATCAATTTGAAGGAGCACTCTGATAATAAATTCTGCCATTTTGCTGTTAGCTCCACATCATTGGTAAAAGAACAAATTTAGAGAGCCTTAAACCCCTAGGAATATGTCCCTTCAGTTTATATTTTTTCAGGGTATCGATATCCCACCAGTGTCTGTGCTCTTGTTTAAGTGCATCCTCAAGTTTACTAAACAATTGAGTCATAGATAAATTAGCATTGTCAATAGGTGCAGAGATTTCCATAATATTTTCACAGCTACTCAAAGTCAAACGACTCTGATTACGTAGCTCCTTACTTTGCATCTTGGACAATGTACTACTACAATGCAATAAAAAAATATAAACAGTGAAAAAGGAGATATATAAATCTCCAAAAAAGTCGCTCTTCACCAGTGCCTAGTGAAACTTAACAAATATAGTGAAAAAAGTGAAGACGCCTAATAAAATCTGTGTATATGCGAATAGGCTATCAAATAAACAGCTGAAAATAGTGATTGCCCCAATGTCCTTAGATATAATGGGCTAGTCTAATACACAAAGTTAGCGGAAAAATACTAATCGTGAAAGTGCTACAAATGTAACAAATACCAAATGTGGAATACTATAGACGTGTAACCATAGAAATCGTGTTGCATAATAAGCAAACAAACATTTATATAAAACACAAAGGGGGGTAGTTATCAAGCCATCAACTTTTCTGACTTCGCTGGCCCAATACGCCCGCCTAAGCTCGCCTACCTTCGCCGCCGCGGACCTGAAAAAATACGCCTAAGTTATCAAAAAAAGCTGTCAAAAAGCCGCGGGGCGATGAGCAGCGGACTGTGAGAGTTATCACACATCCGATCTCGCTGCTCTTCGGCTGTTTGACAGCTTTCTTGCTAGCCTGTCACTAAGCACTCACACTAAACTACACTGTTCTACCCCCTATACCGGTGCCCCCGGAGCCCCCCGCAACTAAATAAAGTTACTAATCCCTAAACCGCCGCTCCTAGACCCCGCCGCAAGTCTTATAAATGTATTAACCCCTAAACCGCCACTCCTAGACCCCGCCGCAAGTCTTATAAATGTATTAACCCCTAAACCTCTGCTCCCGGACACCGCTGCCACCTACATTATACCTAGTAACCCCTATCCTGCCCCCCCCTATACTGCCGCCCTCTGTAATAAAGTTATTAACCCCTATCCTGCTGATCCCGCACCTCGCCGCAAATAAATAAATAGTTTAACCCCTAAACCGCCGCTCCCTGAACCCGCCGCAACCTATATTAAATGTATTAACCCCTATCCTGCCCCCCACTACACCGCCGCCACTGTAATAAATTTATTAACCCCTAAACCTAAGTCTAACACTAACCCTAACACCCCCCTAACTTAAATATTACTTAAATAAATCTAAATCATATTTCTATTATTAACTAAATTAATCCTATTTAAAACTAAATACTTACCTTTAAAATAAACCCTAATATAGCTACAATATAAATAATAATTATATTGTAGCTATCTTAGGTTTTTTTTTTTATTTTACAGGCAACTTTCAATTTATTTTAACTAGGTACAATAGCTATTAAATAGTTAACTATTTAATAGCTTACCTAGCTAAAATAAAGAGAAATGTACCTGTAAAATAAATCCTAACCTAAGTTATAATAACACCTAACACTACACTATACTTTAATAAATTATTCCTATTTAAAACTAAATACTTACCTGTAAAATAAACCCTAAGATAGCTACAATGTAATTAATAATTACATTGTAGCTATTGTAGGATTAATAGTTATTTTACAGGTAACTTTGTATTTATTTTAGCTAGTTAGAATAGTTATTAAATAGTTATTAACTATTTAATAACTACCTAGCTAAAAGAAATACAAAATTACCTGTAAAATAAATCCTAACCTAAGTTACAATTAAACCTAATACTACACTATCATTAAATTAATTAAATAAACTACCTACAAATAACTACAATTAGATACAATTACATAAACTAACTAAAGTACCAAAAATAAAAAAGCTAAGTTACAAAAAATAAAAAAATAAGTTACAAACATTTTAAAAAATATTACAACAATTTTACGCTACTTACACCTAATCCAAGCCCCCTAATAAAATAACAAACCCCCCCAAAATAAAAAAATGCCCTACCCTATTCTAAATTAAATAAAGTTCAAAGCTCTTTTACCTTACCAGCCCTTAAAAGGGCCTTTTGTGGGGGCATGCCCCAAAGTTCAGCTCTTTTGCCTGTAAAAGAAAAACACAACCCCCCCAACATTAAAACCCACCACCCACATACCCCAATCTAACCCAAACCCCCCTTAAAATAACCTAACACTAATCCCCTGAAGATCATCCTACCTTTAGTTGTCTTCACTCAGCCGAGCCACCGATGGAACTGAAGAGGACATCCGGACCGGCAGAAGTTATCCTCCAAGGGGCGCTGAAGAAATCTTCCATCCGATGAAGTGATCCTCCAAGCGGCGCTGAAGAAATCTTCCATCTGGGCGATGTCATCTTCCAAGAGGCGCTGAAGAAGTCTTCTATCTGGGCGAGGTCATCGTCGAAGCCGGGTCTTGAATCTTCATCCCGCCGACGCGGAACATCCTCCTTTCCCGACGAACTACCGACGAATGAAGGCTCCTTTAAGGGACGTCATCCAAGATGGCGTCCCTTCAATTCCTATTGACTGATAGGATTCTATCAGCCAATCGGAATTAAGGTAGGAAAAATCTGATTGGCTGATGGAATCAGCCAATCAGATTCAAGTTCAATCCGATTGGCTGATCCAATCAGCCAATCAGATTGAGCTCGCATTCTATTGGCTGATCGGAACAGCCAATAGAATGCAAGCTCAATCTGATTGGCTGATTGGATCAGCCAATCGGATTGAACTTGAATCTGATTGGCTGATTCCATCAGCCAATCAGATTTTTCCTACCTTAATTCCGATTGGATGATAGAATCCTATCAGCCAATCGGAATTGGCTGATAGGATGAAGATTCAAGACCCGGCTTCGATGATGACCTCGCCCGGATAGAAGACTTCTTCAGCACCTCTTGGAAGATGACCTCGCCCGGATGGAAGATTTCTTCAGCGCCGCTTGGAGGATCACTTCATCGGATGGAAGATTTCTTCAGCGCCCCTTGGAGGATAACTTCTGCCGGTCTGGATGTCCTCTTCAGTTCCATCAGTGGCTCGGCTGAGTGAAGACAACTAAAGGTAGGATGATCTTCAGGGGATTAGTGTTAGGTTATTTTAAGGGGGGTTTGGGTTAGATTAGGGGTATGTGGGTGGTGGGTTTTAATGTTGGGGGGGTTGTATTTTTCTTTTACAGGCAAAAGAGCTGAACTTTGGGGCATGCCCCCACAAAAGGCCCTTTTAAGGGCTGGTAAGATAAAAGAGCTTTGAACTTTATTTAATTTAGAATAGGGTAGGGCATTTTTTTATTTTGGGGGGGTTTGTTATTTTATTAGGGGGCTTAGATTAGGTGTAAGTAGCTTAAAATTGTTGTAATATTTTTAAAATGTTTGTAACTTATTTTTTTATTTTTTGTAACTTAGCTTTTTTTATTTTTGGTACTTTAGTTAGTTTATGTAATTGTATTTAATTGTAGTTATTTGTAGGTAGTTTATTTAATTAATTTAATGATAGTGTAGTATTAGGTTTAATTGTAACTTAGGTTAGGATTTATTTTACAGGTATTTTTGTATTTCTTTTAGCTAGGTAGTTATTAAATAGTTAATAACTATTTAATAACTATTCTAACTAGCTAAAATAAATACAAAGTTACCTGTAAAATAAATATAAATCCTACAATAGCTACAATGTAATTATTAAATACATTGTAGCTATCGTAGGGTTTATTTTACAGGTAAGTATTTAGTTTTAAATAGGAATAATTTATTAAAGTATAGTGTAGTGTTAGGTGTAATTATAACTTAGGTTAGGATTTATTTTACAGGTACATTTCTCTTTATTTTAGCTAGGTAGCTAATAAATAGTTAATAACTATTTAATAGCTATTGTACCTAGTTAAAATAAATTGAAAGTTGCCTGTAAAATAAAAAAAAAAAAAACTAAGATAGCTACAATATAATTATTATTTATATTGTAGCTATATTAGGGTTTATTTTAAAGGTAAGTATTTCGTTTTAAATATGATTAATTTAGTTAATAATAGAAATATGATTTAGATTTATTTAATTAATATTTAAGTTAGGGGGGTGTTAGGGTTAGTGTTAGACTTAGGTTTAGGGGTTAATAATTTTATTACAGTGGCGGCAGTGTAGGGGGGGCAGGATAGGGGTTAATAAATTTAATATAGGTTGCGGTGGGTTCAGGGAGCGGCGGTTTAGGGGTTAATACATTTATTATAGTTGCGGTGGGCTCCGGGAGCGGCGGTTTAGGGGTTTATATGTATAGAGTAGCTTGCGGTGGGCTCCGGGAGCGGCGGTTTAGGGGGTAATACATTTATTTAGTTGCGGCGGTGTAGGGGGGGCAGATTAGGGATGTTTAGACTCGGGGTACATGTTAGGGTGTTAGGTGTAGACATCTCCCATAGGAATCAATGGGATGTCTGTCAGCAGCGAACTTGTACTTTCGCTATGGTCAGACTCCCATTGATTCCTATGGGATCCGCCGCCTCCAGGGGTGGCGGTTTGAAAACCAGGTACGCTGGGCCGTAAAAGTGCCGAGTGTACCTGCTAGTTTTTTGATAACTAGCAAAAGTAGTGAGAATGTGCCGCACTTGTGTGCGGAACATCTGGAGTGACATAAGAATCGATCTGTGTCGGACTGCTTCCGGCGGATCGAAGTTTACGTCACTAAATTCTACTTTTGCCGGTCTGGAGCCTTTGATAACTAAGGCGAATCAGCCTCGCCACAAATACGCTGCGGAATTACAGCGTATTTGAGGTTGACGGCTTGATAACTAGGCCCCCATATGTGAAATGGGAAAAAACACACAATGAGCATTTGTCAAAGTGAACAGTTCATATCATATCGAACCCAAAAATTCTCCGGGGTGAGTACGCCAGAGAAAATTCCCTTTTATTCAGGTGATATATGGCAGCAATGCTCCTTCCACAGCTGATCGGCAACCAGCGAAGATCTGTAGAAAATATGAAAAAACAAAAGGAGGTACCACAATAGTGTGAGTACGTCAGGTACCAATGCTCATGCACACATCAAGATGTCACTTACTAGATGTCAGGCACTTGAGAAGTGCCACAGGTACAGGCTGGACTATTAAAAGCTGCCCAGCGAGGGAGGCGGAGCTTGGCCGGGCAGGCAAATGGCTGCGTAGTCACACAGCTCCGGTACAGCAGAGGGACAAACTTTGGTTCAAACTGGTACTACACATCCTTCAACATGAAAAACAGACGGCTCAGTACTCAGAGACCATAAAGATCTTAACGTGGCAGCTGGGAGCGATCGGGCTCACTCGAACGAGCGCATTGAAACAACTGTGTGTTGTGCCACCGCCATCTTGGAACTCCCGCGGCAACGAGCAAAAGTTAAAACAACATGTGAGTTAACAGCCAAAACCACTGTGAATGTGAAGGAGATCAGTAATGAGGGCACGCTAGGTTTAGAAAGTGCCTAATCATAAAGGGACATAGCCACACTAAAGCGGTCAAGAATGTAAGCAGCGGATAAACATCTACACCACCTCTGAGATTATGGGAACAGCAGGAAACTATTAAATATACGACATGACTTACCCAGGAAGGCATGTGAACTAACAAAGTGCTCCGCACTTGATCCACACTTTCATGGTATCACATTTGTTATGCCTGTCCCTTAAGACAAACACAGGAAGTATTGACAGCAACAACATAGGAGGTTTGGAGCTCCAGGGCCCATATTACGTTCTTGTAACTCCGCATTGTGTTATCACATAAACACAGATAAAATGGCGTCAAAGCACAAAAATAAAGGGGACAAAAACCCTAAAAGCCAGACTCAATCTAATACACTGGTCAGCTCCTTCTTTCACGCTAACACACCTGAAGTACAGGACACAGACTCCTCAGACCACAATGCCCCTGCTTACCCCTTACCAGCAGACTATCTGATACAGCTAAAGCAGGACATTGCCAAACTCCCCTCAAAAGAAGATTTTGATTCACTTAAATCTCTTATAACTAAAGAGCTAACGACATTGCGAAAAGACATGACAGAGATGAGTGAGAAAATAGTAGACATTGAAGAAACACAGGACACAACATCTGAAGTAATTAGTTTATTACACAATCAAGCCAATGCACATGAGAATCAAATTGAGACCATGCAAGAGAAAATAGAGGACTTAGAGAACAGGGGGCGGAGAAGCAAACTCCGTATCAGGGGGATCCCAGAAGCAACAAAATCTGCTGATCTGATGGAATATTTACAAAGCCTCTTTCGTCAGATTGTAGGCGATCAACAAGCTCCACCATGGGAAATTGAAAGAGCCCACAGATCCCTCCGACCCCCACCCCCCCAAATGCGCCTCCCAGAGACGTCATTCTCAAATTTCTTAGATTCAACGACAGAGAATCTATTTGGCAGAAAGCAAGGTCCTCTCATACGATCTCATACCTGGATCATGATTTACAAATATACCCAGACCTATGCCCAAGTACCATTCAAAAACTAAAGGAAGCTCGCTTTATCACCTCTGTGCTACAGGATAGAAACATCAAATATCGCTGGGGGTTCCCATTTAGCCTAATAGTCCCACATGAAGGGACGACATTCATCTACAAAGGTATTCAGGACCTGGATAAACTTTCTAAAGGATTGGGAATCCCTCTGAAACCCCCAGGACCTCCATCCTCCTCCGACGGGTCTCAACCCTCCACTCTACACTCACATCTTTCCACCCTGCAGAAGACATCCTGGAGTAAAGTCCAATCTCTTAAAAAGAAACGAAAAGAAAATCTCAACACTTCTCCAGCCTCAAGCAGAGACTTATTGAAATGGAACTCTCCATTGATATCTACAGTGGGTGTGATCTTATCTTTGCTCTAGACGGACTGTTGCTGTCATGTTTTGCTAAAGTTTATTATGCATTCTTGGTTATTAATATTGTTTATATATAGTTCAATTTACAATATTCAGTTTAACTGTGGTGACGAATTAATTACCTGTATCCCAACCTGTAAAGGTTATTTAATATCTATTTTTTTTTTTTGAAGGTTTAAGTTTACAACCCTTAATTTATTTGTTTGCACTGTAATTTTGTTTTCCTAAAATAATTATGTCCTCTCTGTTGTAAAACCTCCGACTGAAATGAAAGCAATTTCAGTCACCATTATGGTTCTTTACCATCTCTCCCCCCTAGTCACTTATCCCAACCCCAAAGGTTACTACAGGTACTTAACTGTTCATTTTAGTACACATATACAAGGAATTCTTACAGATACAGATAATATTCGCCCTCATTCCTCTTCTCACCAGAGCATACACGTGAGCCAGACAGATCTAAAACAAGGCCCAACTTGTATTCTCACTTATGCTATCATAGGGTTCACCATCGAACATATCACATAATGACTCACACTGCAAAAGACAATAGACGGCTAACTTTCCTGTCCATAAATGCAAAGGGCCTAAACAACCTACACAAAAGGAATATAGTTATACGAGACCTTACAAGTAAAGGAGGTGACCTAATATTTCTACAGGAGTCCCATTTATTAAAAGGCCATGAACCCAAAACCTTTCTTTATAAGTTCGGCCCCTCATATTATTCTTCAAATACTTCTAAAACTAACGGTGTGGGAATTTTAATCAAGAAAGGGATACCTTTTCAGCTGCAGGATTCATATAAAGATACTGAAGGCAGATACATAATCCTAGTGGGTAAACTTTATAACACAACCACAACTTTGGTTAGCGCCTACACCCCCAATTCCGCCCAGGACAAATTTATATCTTCCCTGACAAATAAGATTTTAGAAGTCACCAAAGGTATGTTAATTTTAGGGGGTGATCTTAACATTACTTTAGATCCTTTTCAGGATAACTCCAATCACACCTCATGTACGGCTAGAGAGATCTAGCCGTACATGATGTGTGGAGGATACACCACCCTGAAACAGAAGACTTTACCTTTTTCTCACACCCACATTCATGCTATCCCCGCATAGATTACATCCTAACTGACGTCACCTCCCTATCATATGCCACACAATCTTCAATTCTTACATCGTCCTGGTCAGACCATTCCATAGTATCATGCATAATTCATTGGCCCTCAGCTTCCCCCTCCACATACTCCTGGAAACTCAATGAAGAATTATTAGACCTCCCACAATATACTGATAAGCTACAAAAAGCCATACAAGAATTCTTTGATATTAATCTTGGCTCAGTACCAGAATTTCATAACATCTGGGAAGCACACAAAGGGACTATATGTGGGGAATTAATGAGCATGCAATCTCACTATAGAAAACAACAGAGACTCCTGTTACAGGATTCCCTGTACAAGATGAATGAGCTGGAGATGCAGCTCAAAAAAAAGCCCACCGACACACAAATAGCTAAAGCCTTACAGGAAAGTAAACAAACTACAACAAATCTTCTAGACAAGGAGTGCAAAAGACTAGCCTTTAAACTTAAGCAGTCATTCTATGAAGGGGACAATAAGTGTAGCAGACTTTTCGCCCGCAAATTGAAACGCACATCCAATCGCGCATATATCCTTAAGATCAAAACCGCCGACAAAACACATCATGACACTTCCAATATAGCAGAATCATTCCGTTCTTATTATGACCATTTGTACAACTTAATTGCAACACCCCCAAACAAACACACACTCACCCCGACTGACATTGCATCCTGTATTGAACACTTCTTAACAGATATAAATTTCCCAGAGGTAGCGAAGGAGCAACTAACTCTTCTTCAACAGCCCTTTACTTTACCAGAGATCCAAAAAACTATAACAGACCTTCCCACTGATAAAGCCCCAGGCCCTGACGGTTATACTAACGATTATTACAAGAGATATGCAGACATCCTTTCACCACACCTACTGACCCTCTTTAACTCAATAACACCAGACAACCCCTTTCCCACACAGACCTTGGAAGCTTTTATATCCATAATACTGAAACCTGGGAAAGACCCCGAGCGTGTAGAAAATTATAGACCAATTTCCCTACTAAACACAGATCTAAAAATTTATGCCAAGATTCTCGCCACACGACTAAACACCGTCCTTCCACAGTTAATTGGTAAAGATCAAGTTGGATTTGTCCCAGCAAGAGAAGCGAAGGATAACACGATTAGGGCAACCCAATTGATAGAATATGCCAATCTTAGAAATATCCCGCTCTTGGTCCTGTCGACCGACGCGGAAAAGCCTTTGACCGCGTCGGCTGGCAGTTTCTGAGAGCAGTACTATTAAAAATGGGTCTAGGGCAGGAATTTACAGACCGGGTCTTCGCCATGTACACCACCCCCACAGCCAGAGTTCGAGTAAACGGGTCCCTTTCAGCCCCCTTTAACATCACTCTTGTTTGCCTGCGTGATCGAAGCATTAGCTCACAAAGTCCATAATCAGCCCCAAATCATAGGCATACAAACTCAAAATTTGCATCACAAAATAATGCTTTACGCAGATGATGTCCTGTTCTGTATTACAAACCCACTTACCACCATACCCCATATACTCCAATTGCTAGACGAATTTGGAGCTGTATCTAACTTTTTGATTAATAAGAACAAGTCGGAAATCATGAACATAAATTTCCCCCAGGAAGATATAGACCTAATCAAGCTAAAATGCCCATTCCGATGGCAGACCACCTCACTCCGATATCTGGGTATTCATTTGACCCCAACCCTGGACCAACTATTTGCCCTGAATCACAAACCTCTCCTTTCCAAAATAATTACGGACCTTTCCTCCTGGAAAAAAACACATATCTCCTGGCTGGGGAGAATTAATGTTGTTAAAATGATCATCCTCCCTAGAATTCTTTACCTTTTTCAGACCCTGCCCATCCCACTTCCAACGAGTTTCATGAACACATTACAGTCAAATGTATTGGATTTTATTTGGTTTAATAATAGAGCAAGAATCAGCAAAAAAATTATGCTTTTGCCCATAGCTATGGGAGGCCTCAGGGTCCCAGACTTCCACAGGTACAGACAAGCTACCTTCTTACAGCGCATTATAGATTGGCATAGTAATTTAAACAATAAGCTATGGGTCCAATTAGAACATGGCGTGTCTCAAACCCAACACTTAAGCCAACTATGCTGGGCACCAAAAGACCGAGATAAATTCTTAAAATTTCCCTCGCAAATTATGCTAGAAACATTTAAAGCGTGGGACAAAATGTTAATTGAATACCCCAATATATCAACTAAGTTTTCCCCATTAACACCCTTGACACACAATACCGAGTTTTGCCCGGGACTCCCGCTTACAACAAGGCTTACAAGTACCCCCCTGCGGTCCTTGCAGATCTACCATATGGGAAACGAACAGCACTCTCCCTCAAGACAGGAACTGGTCTCTACAGGGTTTTTAGTCTTCAAAGACTGGCTTTTTTATAGACAGTGCCACTCATACATCACAACCCACCCACAAGCTAACAATATGACCAGATCACTAACACCTTTTGAAACCCTCTGTCATAAAAATACCCCGACCAGACACGCACTGTCTATCACGCATACAATCTTATCACAACAACCACACGGTTCGCTTCCATATTATATAGACAGATGGAACTCCGAATTAGGGACAGAGATCACATATGCAGAAGCCTTGCAAATTTTCAACAACATTAAAAAGACCTCAATTTCCTGTAAATTCATCGAACTCAATATAAAGATTCTGCAGCGATGGTATCTGACCCCAGAGAGGTGTAAAAAGATTTACAAACTCAAATCAGCACAGTGTTGGAGATGTGGTTCGGCTGAGTGCCACATGTCCCACATTTGGTGGCAATGTAACAAATTGTCCCCTATGTGGGCTATAATTGCGCAGGAGTCTAGCTCAATTCTAGGTGTTCCCACCCCCCCCCTGATCCCTGTGTGTGGCTCTTCAATAAGACCCCAAACAAACTTCCCACTCCCTCCAAAAACCTATTCCATATATTAAGCAATAGCTTTAAAATTCTGCTAGCCAGAAACTGGAAATCAGATAGAGTCCCTTCCCTGGCACAATGGCAATTAGAATGTCATTGCACCCTTTCTCTAGAGGAATATTATTATATGAAAAAAAAAACATAGACACATATGCTCAAATGACCTTTATGTGGGAAACTTACATACAGACTAAAACACTAGACACTCAAGGGGCCCGAAACTGATGAACTCTTGTAAAATTGTGCTGATGTAATAAAGAACTGTCTGTAGATTTAAATAATATGCTTATCCTTGTAACTATTGTAACCATAATTGTTTACCCTCCTATTTCCCCACCCCCTTCCCTTATACCCCTTTAATATTTCAGTTGTGAAACGAGTCAATACTGTAACTCCTTTTTATTTCTTGCATATTGAATGTATGTACTTGTTTTACTTTCAATAAACGTTTTGAAAATAAAAAAAAGCTGCCCAGCGAGCTCTCCTCACGTAAGGTAAACCAACACATTCGCAGTGTGACAGGAACCAAGCAAAGTCAATCAGTTTCTTCTGAATAAAGTGCTTTTAAACACTCACACAGCATCCGAATAGGATAAATAATTAAAAGAAAGTAGTGTGATGCTGAGGGTTAAAACAAATATGTATTTTATTTAAAACCCAATACACTACGCGCTTTCCGGTATTAACAAACATTTCCTCAGGTGTATACTTCTCAAACGACATCACAACTTATAAAACAAAACTCGGCATCTACAGCCGATCAGTGCGCCTGCGCGCTAGAATAATGAGCCAATAGTAGCCTCAGGCTGAGCCGGCAACCAACTGATAGGTTGGAAATAGAGGTGTGTGAACCCAGCCTCCCAATTTTAGATATATGGCCAATAAATGTGATCTAAATTTGGACTTCTTCCCCCCAGCCACGTATAACACCACAGGTACCATATAGGTGACAACAACGAGCACCCTGGGATGCCTGTTGTGCTTGGTCTTCCTCCTCTTCCTCAAAGCCACATTCCTCCTCTGAGTCCTCTTCCTCACAATCCTCTTCCTGTGTTGCCGCTGGTCCAGCAAGCAATGCTGATAAGGCTGTTTCTGGTGGTGATGGAGACCACAAATCTTCCTCTTCCTCTTCACGCTCATCTACGGCCTGATCCAGCACTCTTCGCAGGGCACGCTCCAGGAAGAAAACAAATGGTATGATGTCGCTAATGGTGCCTTCGATGCGACTGACTAGGTTTGTCACCTCCTCAAAAGGACGCATGAGCCTACAGGCATTGCGCATGAGCGTCCAGTAACGTGGCAAAAAAATCCCTAGCTCCCCAGAGGCTGTCTTAGCACCCCGGTCATACAAATACTCGCTAACAGCTTTGTCTTGTTGGAGCAGGCGGTCGAACATTAGGAGTGTTGAATTCCAACGTGTCGGGCTGTCGCAAATCAAGCGCCTCACTGGCAGGTTGTTTCGCCGCTGGATATCTGACAAGTGCACCATGGCCATGTAGGAACGCCTGAAATGGCCAGACACCTTCCTGGCCTGCTTCAGGACGTCCTGTAAGCCTGGGTACTTATGCACAAAGTGTTGTACAATCAGATTACACACATGTGCCATGCACTGCACTTGTGTCATGTTGCCCAATTTCAATGCCGCCACCAAATTACTTCCATTGTCAGAAACCACTTTGCCGATCTCCAGTTGGTGCGGAGTCAGCCACTGATCCACCTGTGCATTCAGGGTGGACAGGAGTGCTGCTGCGGTGTGACTCTCTGCTTTCAGGCAAGTCAACCCCAAGACGGCGTGACACTGCTGTATCTGGGATGTGGAATAGTACCTGGGGAGCTGGGGGGTGCCGTTGATGTGGAGCAAGACGCAGCAGCAGAAGAGGACTCAGCCGAGGAGGTTATGGAAGAGGATGGAGTAGGAGGAGTAGAGGAGGTGGCGGTGTCACCAACTTATCTGCAGAGCCAGGCATTCCATGCTTGGCAGCCATCAGCAGGTTTACCCAATTCACAGTGTAGGTGATATACCTGCCATGATCAATTTTGGCAGACCAGCTATCAGTGGTCAGATGGACTCTTGCCCCAACATTGTGTGCCAGACATGCCATTACTTCCTTTCGCACAATCAAGTACAGGTTGGGGATTGTCTTTTGTGCAAAGAAATTTCGCCCGGGTACCTTCCATTGCGGTGTCCCAATAGCTACAATTTTTTTAATGCCTCAGACTCCACCAGCTTGTATGGTAAAAGCTGGCGGGCTAACAGTTCAGACAAGCCAGCAGTCAGACACCGGGCAAGGGGGTGACTTGGTGACATTGGCTTTTTATGCTCAAACATGCCCTTGACAGACACCTGACTGTGGGCAGATGAGCAGGAACTGCTCCGGAAGAGAGACGGATTGGCGGATGGTTGAGAGGGGGCAAGGAGCACAGCAGTGGTTGACGTGGCTGAAGATGCTGGACCAGGAGGAGGATGGCGGCTTTGAGTTTGTGTGCTGCTTGTCCTCATGTGTTCATTCCATAGGCGTTTGTGATGTGAGATCATGTGCCTTCGCAAACCGGTTGTACCTAGGTGGGTGTTGGACTTCCCAGGACTCAGTTTCTTTTGGCACAGGTTGCAAATGGCATTGCTGTTGTCAGAGGCAGACACATAAAAAAATGCCACACTGCTGAGCTCTGCGATGACGGCATTCTGGTGGTGGCAACAGCATGCGTTGATTGGTGTGCTGTCTGGCTGACCCAGGGTGCCGATGCATGCTGTCTGACTGTGCCACTAGCTCCTTGCAATGACCTCCCCCTGCTTCCAACTCGTCTCCTCCTCCTGCTCCTCTCTGTCTCCCCATCTGAACTTTCCACCTGTTCTTCTTCTCTTCTAACGGGCGCCCATGTGACATCCACGGACGCATCGTCATCATCAACCCCTTCACTTGTATCTGACAACTCAACTACGGAAGCAACGGCGGGTACAACATCATCATCATCATCACACTGTGCATCGTCCATGTCTGTAATGCTGCCTGACTGAGACATATCACAGTTATCTACATCCTCTGTCAATGATGGTTTCGCATCACTCATTTCTTCACACTGAGGTGTACATAACTCCTCTGACAGATCAAGTGAGGCGGCTGTGATGCTAGTGTCAGTGGTGGCGGCAGGCAGGCGAGCGGTAAGTTGAGAGGTGTCCGAAGCTAAGCTACAGGAGGAGGATGGTGCGTCAAGGTTATGAGCGGAAGCTGTAGAAGATTGGGTGTCCTGTGTTATAAAGTCAACTATTTCATCAGAACTTTTCGTGTTCATGGTACGTGGCCTAACACTGGGCATTATTCTATGGCCAAAGGGAATCACAGCACCACGACCATGACGGCCCCTGCGGGTTGGCCTGCCTCTACCTGTCATTTTTTTTCAATTAGTGTTACTATGCATGCAAGTTACTGTGAGTGGGCACAGTATACGCTGTGAGCCTGACACAAAAAAGCAGACTTATATTTCACAGTCAAAATAGTTTTTTTTATTTTTAAAATGTACACTTACACTACTATTAAACAAGATAATGTGAGTGGTGGCACTGGACAAGTGGGCACAGTATATGCTGTGAGCCTGACACAAAAAAGCAGACTTATGTTTCACAGTCAAAATATTTTTTTTTATTTTTAAAATGTACACTTACACTACTATTAAACAAGATAATATGAGTGGTGGCACTGGGCAAGTGGGCACAGTATACGCTGTGAGCCTGACACAAAAAAGCAGACTGATGTTTCACAGTCAAATTAGTTATTTTAGTTTTAAAATGTACACTTACACTACTATTACACAAGATAATATGAGTGGTGGCACTGGGCAAGTGGGCACAGTATACGCTGTGAGCCTGACACAAAAAAGCAGACTGATGTTTCACAGTCAAAATAGTTTTTTTTTTTTTTTTTAAATGTACACTTACACTACTATTAAACAAGATAATATGAGTGGTGGCACTGGGCAAGTGGGCACAGTATACGCTGTGAGCCTGACACAAAAAGCAGACTGATGTTTCACAGTCAAAATAGTTTTTTTATTTTTAAATGTACACTTACACTACTATAAAACAAGATAATATGAGTGGTGGCACTGGGCAAGTGGGCACAGTATACGCTGTGAGCCTGACACAAAAAAGCAGACTGATGCTTCAGAGTCAAAATATTTTTTTTATTTTTAAAATGTACACTTAAACTACTATAAAACAAGATAATATGAGTGGTGACACTGGACCAGTGGGCACAGTATACGCTGTGAGCCGGACACAAAAAAGCAGACTGATGTTTCAGAGTCAAAATAGTTTTTTTATTTTTAAATGTACACTTACACTACTATTAAACAAGATAATATGAGTGGTGGCACTGGGCAAGTGGGCACAGTATACGCTGTGAGCCTGACACACACACTGGCAGTGGCAGGCTGGCCTGGCAACTGCAATTAGATTACACTAGCAGACTGATGTAAAAGTTTTTTTTTTAAAAAATGTACACTACTGTTACACCAGATATGACTGGTGGTGGCACTGAGAAAGAAGGTACAGTATATGCTGTGAGCCTGACACACAGGCTGGCAGTGGCAGGCTGGCCTGGCAACTGAAATTAGATTACACTAGCAGACTGATGTAAACGTTTTTTTTAAATTTACACTACTGTTACACCAGATATGACTGGTGGTGGCACTGAGCAAGTAGTCACAGTATATGCTGTGAGCCTGACACACAGGCTGGCAGTGGCAGGCAGGCTGGCCTGGCAACTGAAATTAGATTACACTAGCAGACTTATGTAAAAGGTTTTTTTTTTATTAAATTTACACTAATGTTACACCAGATATGAGTGGTGGCACTGAGCAAGTAGGCACAGTATATGCTGTGATCCTGATACACAGGCTGGCAGTGGCAGGCTGACCTGGCAACTGAAATTAGATTACACTAGCAGACTGATGTAAAATTTTTTTTTTAAAATTTACACACATATTACACCAGATATGACTGGTGGTGGCACTGAGCAAGTAGGCACAGTATATGCTGTGAGCATGACACACAGGCTGGCAGGGGCAGGCTGGCCTGGCAACTGAAATTAGATTACACTAGCAGAATGATATAAAAGTTTTTTTTTTTTTTTTTAAATTTACACTATTGTTACACCAGATATGAGTGGTGGCACTGAGCAAGTAGGCACATTATATGCTGTGAGCCTGACACACAGGCTGGCAGTAGCAGGTGGGCAACTGCTTTTAGATTACACTAGCAAACTGATGTAAAAGGTTTTTTTTTAAATCTACACTACTGTTACACCCGATATGAGTGGTGGCACTGAGCAAGTAGGCACAGTATATGCTGTGAGCCTGACACACAGGCTGGCAGTGGCAGGCTGGCCTGGCAACTGAAATTAGATTACACTAGCAGACTGATGTAAAAGTTTTTGTTTTTTTAAATTTACACTAATGTTAAACCAGATATGACTGGTGGTGGCACTGAGCAAGTAGGCACAGTATATGCTGTGAGCCTGACACACAGGCTGGCAGTGGCAGGCGGGCAACTGCTATTAGATTACACTAGCAGACTGATGTAAAAAAAATTTTTTTTTAAATTTACACTACTGTTACACCAGCTAGATATGAGTGGTGGCACTGAGCAAGTAGGCACAGTATATGCTGTGAGTCTGACACACAGGCTGGCAGTGGCAGGCTGACCTGGCAACTGAAATTAGATTACACTAGCAGACTGATGTAAAAGGTTTTTTTTTAAAAAAAATTTACACTACTGTTACAACAGCCAGATATGAGTGGTGGCACTGAGCAAGTAGGCACAGCATATGCTGTGAGCCTGACACGCAGGCTGGCAGTGGCAGGCAGGCAACTGCTATTAGATTACACTAGCAGACTGATGTAAAAGTTTTTTTTTAAAAAATGTACACTACTGTTACACCAGATATGACTGGTGGTGGCACTGAGAAAGAAGGCACAGTATATGCTGTGAGCCTGACACACAGGCTGGCAGTGGCAGGCTGGCCTGGCAACTGAAATTAGATTACACTAGCAGACTGATGTAAAAGTTTTTTTTAAAATTTACACTACTGTTACACCAGATATGACTGGTGGTGGCACTGAGCAAGTAGTCACAGTATATGCTGTGAGCCTGACACACAGGCTGGCAGTGGCAGGCTGACCTGGCAACTGAAATTAGATTACACTAGCAGACTGATGTAAAAGTTTTTTTTTAAAATTTACACTAATATTACACCAGATATGACTGGTGGTGGCACTGAGCAAGTAGGCACAGTATATGCTGTGAGCATGACACACAGGCTGGCAGGGGCAGGCTGGCCTGGCAACTGAAATTAGATTACACTAGCAGAATGATATAAAAGTTTTTTTTTGTTTTTTTTTTAAATTTACACTATTATTACACCAGATATGAGTGGTGGCACTGAGCAAGTAGGCACATTATATGCTGTGAGCCTGACACACAGGCTGGCAGTGGCAGGCGGGCAACTGCTTTTAGATTACACTAGCAAACTGATGTAAAAGGGTTTTTTTTTAAATTTACACTACTGTTACACCAGATATGAGTGGTGGCACTGAGCAAGTAGGCACAGTATATGCTGTGAGCCTGACACACAGGCTGGCAGTGGCAGGCTGGCCTGGCAACTGAAATTAGATTATACTAGCAGACTGATGAAAAAGTTTTAGTTTTTTTAAATTTACACTAATGTTAAACCAGATATGACTGGTGGTGGCACTGAGCAAGTAGGCACAGTATATGCTGTGAGCCTGACACACAGGCTGGCAGTGGCAGGCGGGCAAGTGCTATTAGATTACACTAGCAGACAGATGTAAAAGTTTTTTTTTTTAATTTACACTACTGTTACACCAGCTAGATATGAGTGGTGGCACTGAGCAAGTAGGCACAGTATATGCTGTGAGTCTGACACACAGGCTGGCAGTGGCAGGCTGGCCTGGCAACTGAAATTAGATTACACTAGCAGACTGATGTAAAAGTTTTTTTTTTTTAAATTTACACTACTGTTACAACAGCCAGATATGAGTGGTGGCACTGAGCAAGTAGGCACAGTATATGCTGTGAGCCTGACACGCAGGCTGGCAGTGGCAGGCAGGCAACTGCTATTAGATTACACTAGCAAACTGATGTAAAAGTTTTTTTTTTTTAAATTTACACTACTGTTACACCAGATATGAGTGGTGGCACTGAGCAAGTAGGCACAGTATATGTTGTGAGCCTGACACACAGGCTGCCAGTGGCAGGCTGGCCTGGCAACTGAAATTAGATTACACTAGCAGACTGATGTAATTTTTTTTTTTTTTTAATTTACACTAATGTTACACCAGATATGACTGGTGGTGGCACTGAGCAAGTAGGCACAGTATATGCTGTGAGCCTGACACACAGGCTGGCAGTGGCAGGCAGGCAACTGCTATTAGATTACCCTAGCAGACTGATGTAAAAGTTTTTTAAAAAAAATTACACTACTGTTACACCAGCCAGATATGAGTGGTGGCACTGAGCAAGTAGGCATAGTATATGCTGTGAGCCTGACACACAGGCTGGCAGTGGCAGGCTGGCCTGGCAACTGCTATTAGATTACAAAGCAAAAAAAAAAAAAAATGACTGATGTAGCCCTAAAAAGGGCTTTTTGGGGTGCTGTCGTTACAGCAGAGATCAGATGAGTCCTTCAGGACTGTAGTGGACACTGAATACACTAGCCTTGTTATCGATTTCCCTATTAAATTAGCAGCAGCTACACTGTCCCTCCACACTAGCAATGCAGCTTCCGAATGAATCTAAAATGGCTACTGTCCATGAGGTGTAAGGGTCTGGGAGGGAGGGTCTGCTGCTGATTAGCTGGAATGTGCCTGCTGACTGTGAGATGCAGGGTCAAAGTTTAGGCAATGATGATTAATAGGGGGCAGATTGAACATCGCATATGTTCGCCCGCTGCTCCGAACGCGAACAAGCTATGTTCGCTGGGAACTGTTCTCCGGCGAACTGTTTGCGACATCACTACAAAGAAGGTATTAGATGTGAAGGAATAGGATCAAGTGGGCAGGTAGTGAGTTGTGAGGAAGACACTAGGGAAGCCACTTCACTCTCAGTGGTTTGGAGGAGGGTGCAGAGAACTTCATAAGAGATAGTTAGATGCCTTGATTAGCATAACATCCTAACAACAGCCCCCTAACTAGACAGAGTTAAGAGAAACTGCTTTTTGTATATTTATGAGAAATTAATATAAACCATTATTACTTGGGTTATATTAATAATACTTTAATTAACTAATTAATTTCCTATAATTTAATAGTGAGTGGTCTGCAACTGTTAAGGGTGGTTCAGACACTAATTTACGCCCATATGCATATCTGTTTTAAGCTTACATTTATAAAGCTGAGGAAAATGTATGTTTAACTGTGAAGAAGACCCTTTTGTCTGGGATATAAATGTTATTAGTTTTTTTCCGTTAACTTTGGTGGCTTAAAGAAACAGAAAGCCCCAACATTGTCTTTCATGATTCGGATAAAACATACCATTTTAGTCAACTTTGCAGTTTGCTTCTATTATCAAAGTTGTTTCATTCTCTTTTTATCCTTTGCTGAAGGAACACTGGCAGCTAGCTGAACGCATTGAGTTAGCCAATCAAAAGAGACAAATGTGTGCAGCCACCAATCAGCAGCTAGATCCCACTAGTGTAGGATATGTGTGTATTCTTTTTTCAACAGAGATACCAAGGGAAAAAAGCACATTTAAAAACACAAGTGAATTTAAAAATGTCTTAAAATTGCATGTTCTATCTGAATAATACAAGTTTTATTGTGACATTCCTATCGCTTTAACATTGTTTCAAAATCTGGCAAAAGAGTTTTATATTTTTCCTTGATAAAGCATAACAGAATTGCCTAGAGAGGGGAAGCTCCTAACTTTCCCAGAAGGTAGTACCAGGTTAGGTGAAAACTATGAAATGCATGAAATTCTTCCCTCTGTTATTGATTGTATATATTGCCTTGATATTAGGGATGGGTGAATGTTTCTTAAAATTCAACATTTAAAACGAATTTTGATACATTCGTTCATTCTAATCGAATTTTGAATGTTTATATAACATTCTAACATTCTATTTTTGAATTTTCGTTTTCGAATTTTTCAATAAAATTCGAAAATATTCGTTTGAATAATAGAATGTTTAGCTATGTATTCATTCAATTTTGAAATGTAATATTCGAATTCGAATGGGACATTCGAATTTGAATGTGACATTCAAATTTGAAATAGTATTTCTAGTCTACAACTGTGTTTAATAAATGTAATATTCGAATTTGAATGCAACATTGGAATTCGAATGTCACATTCGAATTTGAAGTAGTATTTCTAGTCTAATACTGTGTTTTAAATGTTATATTCGATTCAAATGTGATATTCGATTCGAATGTGACATTCAAATTCAAAATAGTATTTCTAGTCTAATACTGTGTTTTATAAATGTAATATTCGAATTCGAATGTGATATTCGATTTGAATGTGACATTCAAAATAGTGTTTCTAGTCTACAATTGTGTTTTATAAATGTAATATTCGAATTTGAATGTGATATTTGAATGCAACATTCGAATTCGAATGTGACATTTGAATTCGAATGTGACATTTGAATTCGAATGTGACATTCGAATTCGAATGTGACATTCGAAAACTGTAAATAACTTCCGAAAATCGAATTTTTAAGAATATTCGTTCTTATCAACATTCTATTATGTTAATCGAATTTCTACAATAACATTCGTTCTAACATTCAAATTTGGATATAAACACATTAGCCCATCCCTACTTGATATACTGCACAATTTTCACACACTTCTTTATTTCTGCCCTAAAATTTGTGATAGATGTTGTGATGAAGCTGACATTAAAAAAAAAATTAAAAAAACATGAATGTACCTGCTTTGCACAGTGCAGTGTTAATTTTTTGAAAGGAAAAGGAAGCACTCAACTCATACTGCATTCCCTAATGACAGCTAAAACTTTAAATCATATCACCATAAATCAGAATATGCCTAAATAGGCGGGTCAAATGGATGTGGGTATCACAGTCTATTATTTTTTTTTTGTATTTTGAAAGATAAGCAGGAAGATCAAAAAAAGGGCCAAGAACCATGTGCATAGATCTGGCCTTTAAGATGCATACACAATATGAAAATAAATAAAGTTTGCTCTGTAAATTTGAGAAAAACATAGGGACAACATTATTTACAATCCTTGATATATTCTGCGGCACCCTCTTGTAAAAACTATTTACATGATAGTTGTTATGAGATGGCAGTATCAGTGAGAACCCCCACAAAAAATGCCACACACCAATCACCAAGCATCGATTGGTGAAATGTATGTCGGAGAATGCAGTGACATCACTAAAAATGGCAGAGACTTACCGTCTGAACCTAAGACTGCATCATAGAGACATTGTTTTGTTGTAACGTCCATGACAGCGGAGGTTCTTGCTATTAGTATAGTTGAAAGAGAAACAGCACAACAGTGCAGGGGTGCACGTAGGATCTGAGGACACTGCCAGGTCCCCAAGGAATATGTAAATACAGTACAAGAAATCCTCAGCACTCCCAATTTCAAAGGTTCTTGCTATGGTGTAATCTCTTAAAACAAGCCTGGTGATATCACTTTTTAGTAAAAAAATAGTTTTACTCTATCCATTTTAAGTGCCACTTAAATATCTCCATTTGGAGTCTCAAAGAGCTTTTACATCTAGAGCTTGATGTTAAGCTCTAGAGTATTTGAGTACATTAACCATTTATTAAATACACTAAAGTGTATTGCAGGACTTCACTATTTGCAACACTTCTTTTTTGGAGGTTTCATTTGGATCTACAAGCAATCATTTTGGGACTTTTTACCTCTCACAGTATATCCTTTTAAGCACTATCACACTGTTTGTGTTATTTGTATGTTGATTGTGATTCAGACAAGTTTATATATTGTTTTTTATTATATATATATATATATATATATATATATATATATATATATATATATATATATATATATATACAAAACACGGGGGTGGGGTCAGCACTCTCATGCCGGACCGGGTACACATCCTATGACCCTGCAACATGCACAGCCCTGGGTGCAAACCAGCACTCTCAGGAAGCTGCACTGTTACCAGAGCCACAGGCAGTTAACCCCAGTCAGGCCTGGGTGCAAGGCCCAAACAGGGAAAATTACAAAAAAATATTTTAATATAAACACACAGAAAAAGTCCAGCACTCACTCACAAGCTCTCAACTAAGATAAAAAGCAGCAATGGAAGAATTAGTTACCGCATCTGGCCAAATGGGAAAAGCCCAGGTACCTCGTCAAGGTTTCTTCCAATAAACCTGGGTCCCTAACCAGCCACACAATGCAGGCTCACAATCAAACAACTGTGAAAAAAAGCAACTGTGAAAAAATGGAGGGTGCACAGGCTTATGTAATTTCCCCAAACATATACAAAACACGGGGGTGGGGTCAGCACTCTCATGCCGGACCGGGTACACATCCTATGACCCTGCAACATGCACAGCCCTGGGTGCAAACCAGCACTCTCAGGAAGCTGCACTGTTACCAGAGCCACAGGCAGTTAACCCCAGTCAGGCCTGGGTGCAAGGCCCAAACAGGGAAAATTACAAAAAAATATTTTAATATAAACACACAGAAAAAGTCCAGCACTCACTCACAAGCTCTCAACTAAGATAAAAAGCAGCAATGGAAGAATTAGTTACCGCATCTGGCCAAATGGGAAAAGCCCAGGTACCTCGTCAAGGTTTCTTCCAATAAACCTGGGTCCCTAACCAGCCACACAATGCAGGCTCACAATCAAACAACTGTGAAAAAAAGCAACTGTGAAAAAATGGAGGGTGCACAGGCTTATGTAATTTCCCCAAACATATACAAAACACGGGGGTGGGGTCAGCACTCTCATGCCGGACCGGGTACACATCCTATGACCCTGCAACATGCACAGCCCTGGGTGCAAACCAGCACTCTCAGGAAGCTGCACTGTTACCAGAGCCACAGGCAGTTAACCCCAGTCAGGCCTGGGTGCAAGGCCCAAACAGGGAAAATTACAAAAAAATATTTTAATATAAACACACAGAAAAAGTCCAGCACTCACTCACAAGCTCTCAACTAAGATAAAAAGCAGCAATGGAAGAATTAGTTACCGCATCTGGCCAAATGGGAAAAGCCCAGGTACCTCGTCAAGGTTTCTTCCAATAAACCTGGGTCCCTAACCAGCCACACAATGCAGGCTCACAATCAAACAACTGTGAAAAAAAGCAACTGTGAAAAAATGGAGGGTGCACAGGCTTATGTAATTTCCCCAAACATATACAAAACACGGGGGTGGGGTCAGCACTCTCATGCCGGACCGGGTACACATCCTATGACCCTGCAACATGCACAGCCCTGGGTGCAAACCAGCACTCTCAGGAAGCTGCACTGTTACCAGAGCCACAGGCAGTTAACCCCAGTCAGGCCTGGGTGCAAGGCCCAAACAGGGAAAATTACAAAAAAATATTTTAATATAAACACACAGAAAAAGTCCAGCACTCACTCACAAGCTCTCAACTAAGATAAAAAGCAGCAATGGAAGAATTAGTTACCGCATCTGGCCAAATGGGAAAAGCCCAGGTACCTCGTCAAGGTTTCTTCCAATAAACCTGGGTCCCTAACCAGCCACACAATGCAGGCTCACAATCAAACAACTGTGAAAAAAAGCAACTGTGAAAAAATGGAGGGTGCACAGGCTTATGTAATTTCCCCAAACATATACAAAACACGTGGGTGGGGTCAGCACTCTCATGCCGGACCGGGTACACATCCTATGACCCTGCAACATGCACAGCCCTGGGTGCAAACCAGCACTCTCAGGAAGCTGCACTGTTACCAGAGCCACAGGCAGTTAACCCCAGTCAGGCCTGGGTGCAAGGCCCAAACAGGGAAAATTACAAAAAAATATTTTAATATAAACACACAGAAAAAGTCCAGCACTCACTCACAAGCTCTCAACTAAGATAAAAAGCAGCAATGGAAGAATTAGTTACCGCATCTGGCCAAATGGGAAAAGCCCAGGTACCTCGTCAAGGTTTCTTCCAATAAACCTGGGTCCCTAACCAGCCACACAATGCAGGCTCACAATTGTTTGATTGTGAGCCTGCATTGTGTGGCTGGTTAGGGACCCAGGTTTATTGGAAGAAACCTTGACGAGGTACCTGGGCTTTTCCCATTTGGCCAGATGCGGTAACTAATTCTTCCATTGCTGCTTTTTATCTTAGTTGAGAGCTTGTGAGTGAGTGCTGGACTTTTTCTGTGTGTTTATATATATATATATATATACTGTATACATATAGTACATTTATTTTCATTATTGGTTAATAGGCACTATACATTTTTGTCTTATGAGGATAAATGTCTGATGATAATGACTGTTATGATTATTGTTATGTTTATTTGTAATGTACCACAGATTAAGCAGTGCTGTACAGGGTTGTAGTAAATAGAGAAGAGGCAGGGAAAGCAGACCAGGACAGACAGATTACAGTGCTCTGCTCCCTAGAGAACAATGTTTTGTGCTTTTTCATGAGATTTACATAGAAAGTTGAGTGGTTAAATAGTAGTTGATAATACTTGATTACCAATTTCAATTTTGATATTAATTGTCCTTGAACAAAAATGTGTTTTTTCCCACAGCACAGATATTTATAGTAAATATACATGACTGATAAAATGACTGTTTTGGTCTGTGATGACCATAACCTATTCTGTTCTAACTGAGTTCTTTGCGCATTAGTATATCACTACTTTTTGTTGCGGGAGTACTCTCATTATTACTCTACATTCTCTTCCATATGCTGTAACTTCCTTCATTCTTCATCTTTTGTGGGATAATGTGGGTGGTATGCTTGAGGAACTCACCTTCAAGGGGTCTATTATATGTACAGGAATGTGTGCTTTGCTAGTTACAATCTCTCTATATTGTGCAAATTTTTAAAAACAAATTAAGCAGATTACCAAATAAAACCTGCAAATAACTGTGTCATATGACTAACTGAATAAAAAAAAAAAACTTGACTATAGAATTGCAGATAATATACTGTATCTTGAGATAAAAAAAAGCATATAGGGCTAGATAGCAAGTGGTACGCTAATGTTATCGCACGCAAAATTAAAATATTGCACTCATGCTAATTTGCGTGCGAATGCGTAAGTTAAAAGTAATTGAGACCGCATGAGCAAAAACTCAATAAAAAGTTGCACCAAAAACACAACATAAATACAATAAAATAAAGTGATTCACTCATATATACACTAACTAATAAAAATTATTCACATAAATATTAAAAATAAAAATTTATAAGGATAAAAAAGGTATATGGTTTATGACAAGGTATTTGAATGGAAAGGGCTATACTAGATATATACATACATATACATGTGTAAATATATATACATATGTATATATATATATATATATATATATATATTTATATATATATATATATATATATATATATATATATATATATTTATTTATATTTACTATTCCAATAGAGAGAAACACGAAGAGGACACAGTAGTGTCCTCTCCAAAGAAAGACAGGGAATTCAGCACTCCAGGAAAATGGCTCTTTAATAAGAGATATAGACAAAGTCCCAAATAATTATATATGTTAAGATCGGTGCTCCCCACCCCAACGTAAGCCAGTCGGCGGCCGGGTCCCCTAAATCAAACCACACATAGATAGTTAATAAATACATTTATTACAAGTGGAAATAAATATCAAGTGTTTCCAAATATAAAAAACACATAGAAAAAGCTGGCCAGCTCACAAGAGTTGTTTACGATGCAAAAATGGTAACCTTTAATAAAGTTAGTACAAGTTTATTTAGCAACACCCCAAACCAGTGGGTAGCCCTGTGATTACACAGGAATCTGCTACTATGGATATAAAAGGGGATCCATGCAAAATAACTAGAAAGCAACAGGTTAGTATTGGCAACTCCTCTCTCAAAGGATAACCCAAACTGATTGGAAATATGTTATCATGAGAAAAATACCTGAGGATCTATGCCTAATACTTCTAAGTATGGAAAGAGAGTACATGTAAAGTGTCTGTAACAAGTAAGACTTATTTTACACTTTCGTATTAATAAACAACACCCTTACCAGAGGGTAGCAACAATATAATAAAAGGTTTCAGCTACCATAGTAAAACATATGAGGGATCTATGTTTATAAAATACTACTAGCATAATCACAGCAAGTATGAACCATTAGTATAAAGTGTATCAAGCAGGCAAAAGATGGACATATTAAACAGTTGCTTATGTTTCATTGCAACATGTGTTAAAGCTGTTGCAAACAGGGTTCACTCTGTTACTTGGTTTCCCAAGGGATGTGTTCCATTTAGAAAATTAGACTCGTTAGTCCTAGAATACTTATCAAGTGACTCCTGGATAGTCGGTTTATCCTCTGTTATGTCCTTATAACGTAGCCTGGTCCGGATACAACACTTGCTTCTTATAGCAGTTCCAAAGCTGTATTTACAACTTGCATGGTTCCAAAGCTGTGTTTGCCATTTGCATCGAGCAAACAAATTGAGGCTTGATTCCCAGCTGTGCAAAAGTGACGTACCACGCCAAAAGTGACTAAACACTTGATATTTATTTGCACTTGTAATAAATTTATTTATTAACTATCTATGTGTGGTTTGATTTAGGGGACACAGCTGCCGACTGGCTTACGCTGGGGTGGGGAGCACCGATCTTAACATATATAATTATTTGGGACTTTGTCTATATCTCTTATTAAAGAGCCATTTTCCTGGAGTGCTGAATTCTCTGTCTTTCTTTGGAGAGGAAACTACTGTGTCCTCTTCGTGTTTCTCTCTATTGGAATAATAAATCTATGTGTGTAACAGGTTCTGCACCCACGTATAAATTATATATTACATATTATCCTACTCCACAATAATCCGGCGGTGAAGGTCTTCTTCCAGGCGGTGATATCTTCATCCAGCGAGGAGACCTCTTCTATCTTCATCCAGGGTGAAGGCGTCACGGAGTGAAGGTGGCTGCGGAATAGGACTGGCGGCCACGGAGCCATCCAGCGTGGAGGATCCTCTTCACACACTGAAGCTTGAATGCAAGGTACCCGTTTTATATTTGGGGTACCTTGCATTCCTATTGGCTGAAAAATTCAAATTAGCCAATAGGATGAGAGCTACTGAAATCTTATTGGCTGATTTGAACATTGATTACAGGTGTTAGTTTTTTTCTAACACTTTCTCTCCTATGATGTCTATGGGGGAAAACGTGCACAAGCACCTCAAGCCAGGCTTTGGGTTTTGTGCGGTATGGAGCTTAACACACCATACTGCACAACAAAAGAAGGTTTTTCAGTAACTTGTATTTGCAGCGCTATGGAGAGTGAGATACTGCTAATTTTTCATGTTATTTACGCACCTGGTTTAGCGCATAACTTGTAATTTTGCAGTTTCATAGGTAACTGACAAGTGTACATGTATTTGATAATTCAAAATTATTTTAAAAGTACATTCTAAAAAAGAAAAGAATACAGGAAGAATAGTATAATGTATCCTAAATTTTATATCTTATCTGTGAATTGGTGTTGTTGGTTTGTTATATAGTAATTAAGTCACAGAGGAGCAAATGATCAATTGCACTCTGAAACTCTATTTGATTTATTTTAATAACTATTGTATAATATGCAGTTTAACCCAATTTATTTTAAAAGAAAAATGACTTTTACTATGAATTTATAAGTTATACAAAATTCCATAAATTAAATGGGTGTTATAACTTAAGGAGATAACTCCAATCATTTAAAATGACAAAGCGTAATGAGCCTGGTGGTGAAGGATTAAATGCATGGTTTCTTTATTTAATAATGTGCAATCAAAATTAAAACAATAAAATATAGTACATTATTCTTCATGCTTCTTTGTAAATGAACAAAGTATCAGAGAAAATGTCCTTATTTTTCATACTGAAATATACTTCCCTGCAATCCTGCACTCTAGTCTCAAGAGAAAGCTCATTCACACATGATATTTAGCATTTATAGAATAATACATTTTTCTACTATAGGCTTCAATTCTCTTGAGATAAGAATTAAACAAATATGTTTTTATACCTGAAAAATATGACAGGCAAAATATAAAGATACAAAATGCACAACAGAATAGAGAAAGAAAGGTAAAGGGATGTAAGATAAAAGCAAGTATATATTTTATTTATATATATATATATATATATATATATAATTTGTATTTGATTGTATAGCACATTTTTTATATAAAATCAGCACATCAGTGTAAAATCAATTCCTTACCCGCCTTACCTGTTATACACACCAGCATACAGTGGGTCAGATTACAAGTGTGCTAAATATTTATTTTGATCATGCGTAAACAACACTGGGCGCGATCCGATAAACGGCGTAGTTTGCGGCGCAAGCGAGGGAACCTGTGTCGCCCGCAGTTTCAGCTCACAACTCGAGCTATCCCATATACGGCGCCGTCAGATGCTAAAGTGCCGTAAGTCGGATAAACCAGCGATGTCCAGAAATCTGCGCAAGTACAAATTTCTGGCGTCGCCAGTGACTGCCGGCGCCTACAAAACCTGACTAAAGTCTAAATCACCCGCACTGTCTAACACGCCTCCATAACATAGCCCGACACGTCTAACCCTCTATCCGCTATCCCCCCTCACTATCCTAACAATAAAATATGTATTAACCCCTAAACCGCCGCTCCCGGAGCCCGCCACTACCTAATAAAGTTAATAACCCCTAAACCGCCGCTCCCGGAGCCCGCCGCTACCTAATAAAGTTATTAACCCCTAAACCGCCGCTCCCAGAGCCCGCCGCTGCCTAATAAAGTTATTAACCCCTAAACCACCGCCAGCTATATTAAATCTATAACCCCCTAAAGTGAGCCCCTAACACCGCTGCCATCTACCTTACCTACCCCCTAAAGTGAGCCCCTACCCCGCCGCTATCTATTTTAAAATTATTAACCCCTAATCTAATCCCCCTACCCCGCCGCCATCTATATTAAATTATTCAACCCCTAAAATACTAAACTATCCCTACCACTAAACCTAAGTCTAACCCTACAAATAGCCCTTTTTGCGTGACATTGCCCCAAAGTAACAGCTCTTTTGCCAGCCCTTAAAAGGGCTTTTTGCGGGGCATGCCCCAAAGAATTCAGCTCTTTTGCCAGCCCTTAAAAGGGCTTTTGGCGGGGCTTTGTCACAAAGTCGATCAGCCAATAGAATGCGAGCTCAATCTGATTGGCTGATTGGTTCAGCCAATCGGATTGAACTTGAATCTGATTGGCTGATTTAATCAGCCAATCAGATTTTTCTACCTTAATTCCGATTGGCTCATAGAATCCTATCAGCCAATCGGAATTCAACGGACGCCATCTTGGATGACGTCATTTAAAGGTACCTCATTCGTCGTTCAGTCGTCGGCCGGGATGGATGCTCCGCGTCAGTGGAGAGAAGATTCAAGATGCCACTTGATGGAAGATGCTGGTGGATGGAAGAAGACTTTGCTGCCGCTTGGATAAAAACATCGCCGGGATGAAGATTTCTTCTTTACCGCTTGGATCACCTGGATCGGATGAGGAGTTTGGCCCGGCGTGGTGAAGATAAGGTAGGGAGATCTTCAGGGGGGTAGTGTTAGGTTTATTTAAGGGGGGTTTGGGTTAGATTAGGGGTATGTGGGTGGTGGGTTGTAATGTTGGGGGGTGATATTGTGGGGGTTTTTTCAGGCAAAAGAGCAGTTTTCTTTGGGGCATGCCCCGCAAAAAGCCCTTTTAAGGGCTGGTAAGGTAAAAGAGCTTTGAACTTTTTTTAATTTAGAATAGGGTAGGGAATTTTTTTTATTTTGGGGGCTTTATTATTTTATTAGGGGGCTTAGAATAGGTGTAATTAGCTTAAAAATCTTGTAATCTTTTTTTTATTTTTTGTAATTTAGTGTTTGTTTTTTTTGTAATTTAGTTTAGTTTATTTAATTGTATTTTTAGATAGATATTTGTAGTTTATTTAATTTATTGATAGTGTAGGTGTATTTGTAACTTAGGTTAGGATTTATTTTACAGGTAATTGGGTAATTATTTTAACTAGGTAGCTATTAAATAGTTAATAACTATTTAATAGCTATTATACCTAATTAAAATAATTAACAATTTACCTGTAAAATAAATATAAACCCTAACATAGCTACAATGTAATTATTAATTATATTGTAGCTATCTTAGGGTTTATTTTATAGGTAAGTATTTAGATTTAAATAGGAATATTTTAGTTTATAATATGAATTAGATTTATTTAATAAGAATTTAGTTAGGGGTGTTAGGGTTAGATAGAGTTAATATAGTTAATATAAATACTATAGTAATTATATTAACTATATTAACCCTAATATAATTAGGGTTAATATAGTTAATATATATATAATGCAATAACTATATTAACTATAATATACTTAGGGTTAATATAGATAATATAGCTGGCGGCGGGGTAGGTAGATTAAATTAGGGGTTAATAATTTTAATATAGATGGCGGCAGTGTAAGGGGCTTACATTAGGGGTTAATACCATTAATATAGGTGGCGGCGGTGTAGGGAGGGCAGGTTATAGGGCAAAAGAGCTGTTTACTTTGGGGCAAAGCCCAGCAAAAGGCCCTTTTAAGGGCTGCTAATAGAGATAATTATTTTAGGGGGATTAGATTAGGGGTTAATAATATTAATATAGCTGGCGGCGGTATAGGGGGATTAGATTATGGGGTTAATAATTTTTATATAGGTGGCGGCGGTGTAAGGGGTCAGATTAGGGGATAGATAAGGTAAATGGCGGCGGTGTAAGGGGTTCACATTAGGGGATAGATCAGTTAGATGGTGGCGGTTTTAGGGGTTCACATTAGGGGATAGATCAGTTAGATGGTGGCGGTTTTAGGGGTTCACATTAGGGGATAGATCAGTTAGATGGTGGCGGTTTTAGGGGCTCACAGTAGGGGGTTAGTTTATGAAGATTGCGGCGGTTTAGGGGTTAAATACTTTATTAGGGATTGCGGCGGGGGATCGCGGTTGACAGGGAGATAGACATTGCGCATGCGTTAGGTGTTAGGTTTTATTTAGCAGATCGCGGTTGACAGGTAGATAGACATTGCGCATGCGTTAGGTGTTAGGTTTATTTAGCAGCCAGTTTAGGGAGTTACGGGGCTCCAATAGTCAGCGTAAGGCTTCTTACAGCTGCTTTTTGTGGCGAGGTGAAAATGGAGTAAGATTTCTCCATTTTCGCCACGTAAGTCCTTATGCTGTATATTGGATACCAAACTGCGCTGGTTTGGTATACCTGCCTATGGCCCAAAAAACTACGGGCGACGGCAGAAATATACGCGCGTAACTTCTAGGTTACGCCGTATATAGGATACCAAACCCGCACAAATATTGGCGTCGCCAGCTTTTGCGGGCGATGATTTTTATCGGATCGACCCCACTAAAAGCAAACTTTTAACATGAGTGGCATGCGTATTAGAGGGTGAAAGCAAAAAGTGTGAGAGTTAATCTTGAAGCTTGCTAACTTCAGGACTTTGGATAGCACAAGCATTTCTGGGAAGTTTTTCTCCCCATAGACTTCAATAGAGCATGCTTTAAAAACCATAACAACAAAAGGAACGAGCCTAAGTACCTAGGGACAAAATACACTCAGCATTTCCATAGTTCAGTGGATTCAAAAAAATGTGGGGTCAGTATTTTAATAAACAAAGATATCCCCTTTAAACACATACAAACCACATCAGATTCCGAAGGCAGATTCCTCGGGGTGTTTGGGCTCCTCTTTGGAAGCCCAGTAACTTTGATAAATATATATGCACCCAATGTGCGGCAGCTTCCATTCTTTAAGAATGTCTTTAACAAGATGGTAGACTTTTCTAGAGGAGTGACATTCCTGGGAGGGGATCTCAATATAGCACTAGACCCCCAAATGGACAACTCATATAGCACAAATAGAGCCTTAAAACAGGTGACTAAGTATCTGGGGAAATTGATGAGAGACCACAACTTATATGACGTTTGGAGGTTTATAAACCCTTACAAAAGGGATTATATATTCTTTTCATCACCACACCACACCTATAGTCGAATAGACTATATTATGACTAATCAATGTGGCTTAGCAACCATAAGGACATCAAATATCTCACACATCATGGTCGGATCATTCTGCAGTGATGACACAATTACATTGGCCTACTATACCTATACATCCTTTATCTGGAAGTTAGATGACTCGATACTTAACTCGCCTATATACACTGAAGGGTTGGTAAAATCCTTGAATGAATATTTCCGGATAAACACACAGGCAGATAGTGACCCTTTTATAGTCTGGGAAGCACATAAATGCTACATGAGAGGCGAATTTATTAAAATTAAGTCACAAATAAAGAAAAAATCTAGGCAGCACTACATAGACCTCTCAAATAATTTATCCCAAATAGAATACAAGCACAAAAGGGACCCACAAAATGCTGAGGTGCTCATAGAGTTGAAAACTGCTAGAGAGGCCCTAAGAGACCTCCTAAATAAGGAATATAATCTAATGACAATAAAACTTAAACAAGGTTACTATTATGAAAGTAACAGAAGCTGCAAGTTACTAGCACGGGCACTGAAACTTAAAAAGCTCAAAACCTATATTCATGAGTTGGACACACCTGACAAATGTAAAGTTAAAACAACACCAGATATACTATCCCACTTTGAAACATACTACACAAAGCTATACAATATAAAAAACAAGGATGCTTGCAGCCCCACATTACCAAACATATCATCATATTTAGAAAACTGCCAATTGCCCCAACTATCAAAAGAACAGACCAATGAGTTAGAAAAACCACTAACATCTGAAGAGATAGCAATGGCTATCACCAATTTAAATACAGGCAAAAGTCCAGGGCCAGATGGCTATTCTGTCCAATATTATAAAAAAATTCTCCCTTATATTAATACCACATTTACAGAAGATATTTAACCAAATATCAGAGGACACGTCATTTCCCCCAAGCATGCTAGAGGCACATATTACAGTGCTCCCAAAACCTGGGAAACCAGCCACTACCCCCTCAAACTTTCGGCCCATATCTTTATTAAACGTGGTCGTGAAAATATATGCGAAAGTGCTGGCAGCGAGACTCAACAGATATTTACCTGAAATGGTCCACATTAACCAAGCCGAATTCGTGCCTCGCAGAGAGGCACGAGATAATACAATAAAAGCCATAGACCTTATGGAATATATTCAAAGGAAAAAAATCCCTACAATATTCCTAGGGATAGACGCCAAAAAGGCCTTTGATAGGCTTAACTGGTCCTTTTTTTTTTTTAGTGTTCAGTCAAACTAAAATGCCTCGAACATTGGCAAGAAATTATTATTTCTGTGCATGGTTAAAAAGACAGAAAAGTAATGCCTGCTGAATAATTAAACAATACATGAATAATTAAACAATACAAACTGGTCCTTTCTACGCCACACTCTCGAATACCATCACTATTAGGAATGGAACCAGACAGAGATACCCTTTATACCCCTTATTATTTGTGCTGGCCATAGAAGTGCTAGCTTGTAAAATACGTAACAATACCACTGTTACAGGGGTTAAAATCCAAGACACTCATTATAAACTGTTGCTGTATGCGGATGACCTTATGCTGACACTGACCGCCCCACTACTATCCCTCAGAGCATTACAGAAGGAGTTTGATTGGTATAGCTCTTACTCCTACTTTAAAATTAATACAACTAAATCGGAGGTTCTCGGAGTAGCGATGTCTGAAGCCCTATTGCAGCAAATTAGTAACCAATTCCAGTTCTCTATCCAAGGAAACTCCTTGAAATATCTTGGAATATATATAGCAAAGACTAAAGGGGAACTATTCACATTAAATTACATGAAACTGTTAAAAGAATTGCAGGTAGAGATAAATGGATGGAGAAACAAATATCTCTCATGGCTCGGCAGAATTCACGCCTTTAAAATGTCACTCTTACCACGAATATTATACGTATTCCAAACACTACCCATACAGCTTCCCAAAACATATTTGAATAGGCTCCAAAATCATGTCAACTCATTCATATGGAAGAACAAAATGCCTAGGGTCTCAAAGAAAACTATGTACAGAGATAGACACAACGGGGGCTTAGGTGTACCCAATCTAACATATTACCAGCAAGCATCTATTCTGACTAGAATAATAGACTGGAGTAAACACTTTAAAGATAAGGAATGGGTAATATTAGAACACGAATTAGCAAATACTCTAAGTCTAAGTAGTCAATGTTGGCTACATAAGTCGCAGAGGAAACTAGGCAGCTCATCACCAAAAATAGTACTGGAAACATTGGAGACCTGGGATTTAGTATTAAAGAACAAAAAAGACATCTCGTCCATTCCATCTCCCCTGACTCCTCTGCTAGTAAACCCCGATTCTCCAATGAACCACAATATCATTGAGGGTGACACCATGAATATACACTGTTGGGTACCGACATGCTCAGTACTGGATAATGGTAAAATACTCACAAAAAAAGAAATAGTAGACAAACATATATTTAGTGGTCAGAATTGGTATGAGTATCTGCAGCTCACACATTACATCAATCATAATAAAAATAAATCAGACCTAGTGAGGCCACTTACCCCATTTGAATCTATGTATCACAGTCATATAGATTTTTATTAGCAATGCACTCAAAGCAACTGCCCTCATATGCTAAAGTGTGGGAGGGGGAGTTACAGAAATCTTTAACGCTAAAAGAGTGGCAATTGATTTTCTATCAAATGGGAAGAGCTCCATCTTCCATGAGTGTCACGGAGACCAATATGAAGCTACTTACCAGATGGTATCTTATCCCTAAAAGATTATCTAATATATACCCGAATGCCAGCAAATTATGTTGGAGAGGATGTGGTCAGGAAGGAACTCTCTCACATATATGGTGGGAGTGCCCCGTGTTAAATATATATTGGAATGATATACACACGGAAATAGGGAAAATAATAATACACTTGTATTTTTATTCAATAAGGTACCTAACATAAAGTGTAAATTACGATCAATGTTATTATATATTATGATAAGTTGTGCTAAACAATTAATCCTGAGACTATGGAAAAGCATAAAAATCCCTACAGTGGAAGAGTGGAGGGAACAGGTATCGAGGTTATTATCTCTTGAAAAGTACCATTACCAACAGACCAATCGTATAGAAGAATATTACTCCATACTATTCCTCTGGGAGGATTATTTAGGAACATTGAAAAGAAACTCTAACTAAATAAAATACACTTTTAGAAATCTATAGGGAAATTAATTCAAGCAGAATATAAGAATATCGGTAAAAGAATCTAGACTGATATAGATGTGATAAGATAGAAAGTATAAAATGGTGCAGTGGAGTATCACTATGTTTTTGAAATTTGTATTGTTGTTTTTATTTGTTTTTGTTGTAGATGTATTTCAATATCTGCTATGTAAACTGAATAAAATATCAATAATAAAAAAAAAATAGAAAAAAAAAACAAAACCATAACAACAACTAATACTTATAACTTGTAAGATAACCCAAAACAGCATCAGACCTACAGAGCGAAACCTGAAGGTAGTTGTGAATATTTCACATTCCAATGTTCTTCATATACTGTTGAGGATAAAAGTGACCCTGAATTAAATATTAATAGGAATTTGGTTTAGCCATTATTGATAATGGGTATGGATAAGGCCTTGTTTAGGGTTATTCTGTTTAGCGCTAATTTTGGTGAGGGAGATTTAGTAAGATCAGTTAGTGTATTTTGTTGTGAGGAAATTTAAAGGGTTTTATGCTTTGGAAGTTATTTTAAAAAGCTATTATAGTTAAAATGTTATATGATGATTGCAGTATGGGATAAAAAGGACATTGGTGGTGGTAGGCTACAGAATGCACTTATGTAACATTAGAAACAGTATTATTTCAACTGGGGTCAGAAACTTCCTGACAACTGATTAATGAGATAGATTCATAGAATCTCATGAGGCCCCAAAGGAGTGTCATTGAAAATGCAAAATGTTCAAAATACAAAAAGAATTCTCACACCTGTTTTTTTTTTTCCGGGTGTTTTGTTAGTGGGCATTCCTGCCTTTAACATCTAAATGTTCATAGGATCTAGCCACTAAAACAGAGCTGCTAATAAAAAAATGGTGTCACTAAATGTTTTTCATTGTGACTCCTTTATAGTGCCTTGCATAAATTAAACACATTGGGGCATATTTATCAAGATCTGGCGGACCTGATCCGACACTGCAGCTCAGGTCCGCCAGACCTCGCTGAAAATGGCGAGCAATACGCTCGCCATATTCAGCATTGCACCAGCAGCTCACAAGAGCTGCTGGTGCAACGCCGCCCCCTGCAGACTCGCGGCCAATGGGCCGCCAACAGGGGGGTGTCAATCAACCCGATCGTACTCGATCGGGTTGTATTGTGGCGATGTGTGTCCGCTCAGAGCAGGTGGACAGGTTATGGAGAAGTGGTCTTTGTGACCTCTGCTTCATAACTGCTGTTTCTGGCGAGTCTGAAGATTCGCCAGAAACAGGGGCCGTCAAGCTCCATACGGAGCTTGTTAAATAGAGCCCATTGTATTTCTAGATAAAATAATGAAACTAGAACCAAAGGATAAATGGTAGAATTGTATTGTATAAAATAAAAACTTTTTTTTAAGATTAAAGATATTCACCATAAAGAAATGTGTTATTTTAATATTGTAGTTGAATATGTTATTTTTCATTGAACACCCCTTTTATATCTAGGAACTTTACTTTGATCAACATTTGACCCAATACTGAAGAAATATCTGTTCCAGAAGACACTTTTCACACATTTTAAAAATGAATACAAATAAATAACATGATTAACAAGGATCTGAGATTAACTAATTTGTTCTTAAAACCTTGTCAAGTCACTTATATTCTCTGTAATATGATGCTATTCTGTATTTTCCGAACATGATTTTCCCAAATCTCATAGCTTATGTATAAAAGAATATACAACTGTCAAAATACCATGCATGTGTTAACTCAGATAATTACAAGTGATCCCACAGCAAAGTAACTTGAGCATGAGCCTATATAATTACAGACATGCTAACTGCAGTTGGTGAAATCTTTTTCAGAATAAAGAACAGAATAGCTTTCATCACACTAAACTTGCCAACAGGACTTAGTGATTACTATCAGCTCTAGTAGATGTGTTATTCACAATATGAACAAACCAAATGCTATTTATAAATAGGCCACAAACTTTTTGATGAAATATAAATGCCGCAATACAGAATGAGAAATTTTCTCCTCCATTTCTTCGAAGAGACAGTTAAGTTACTTTCTCATCATGTTCAGCATCCTTAATGAACTCCTCGGGGAAGACAGAATATCAGTAACACAATTAACTTCCTATTCTTATGCAAATGAATAGTCTCAGGGTCCCTGATGGAACATGCTTTTTGGCTACAGTTAGCAAAAGTAAGCTATTAAATGACACATGGAGCCTTGAGCTGAAATTTAGACTTAACTAATTTGTGTTTTGACATGTGCAAAACTGCTTTTGAGGGATGTGAAAAACAGTTGCATAAATATAAATCTGTTTGAAGAAATCTTGATGGTTACCCCTGGCAAAACTGTCATCAGTAGCTTAACTGTCCCTTCCTTTCGTGCTTATAAAAAAGTGTGCTGACGTTAAAAAAAAAACTAAAAAAGTCTTTTGATATATTAATAATAATGTATTATTTAAAACTCAGAGATATATGTATGTTTCCTAGAATCTGATTTCTGACAAGCTGTAATATGTTGAACTATATTGTTATGCTTCAAAAGTACACATACAAGAAATTATCTGTTTTCTAAAGAATTAATAACCTTTGTCACTTGATGATGGATTTACAGTATTTTGGCTAAAATTTTAAGTTTTGATAGGTCACTATTGTGTAGTTTATTTTTTCCGAATATCCTTTCTGAATTGCTTTTTAGAGTTGTGCACAGCAGAACAACCACGTTTCAGATTAACCACGTGTTCCAGATTTTCATCCAAACTGACACTTGTCAACAAAATCTGTTTATGAAATGTGTTTAAAAAAAATTAAGTGCCCTTCAAACTCCCAAACCTCCTAAGTCAAACCTACAATTAACCTTCTAACCACAAACACCTGAGTTTCTACTGCATCTAACGCCCTACCTGTAAACCCCTCTAACTGATGGAACACTTCCTTCAACTATTTCCCCTAAGACCCTACTATTGCACTTATGGGTTTCATAGGTTATGGGGGTTAAGTATGATAAAGGTGTCACAGTAAAAGGTATTAGTCTCAATGGGGGTTCAGCAGTAAAAGTAAAAAGCAAACCAATTGAAATCAGAGGGAGTGATTTGTAAACACTTATAAACCATACAACAGCGTTGGCATGCTCCTCCTCTGAAGAAGTGTTACTGTGAAACATGTGGCAGGTGTCTTGTTTGTGGGAGCATGTCTCTCTTTTAATCAGCTTACAATTGGCCGGTGTGGTAATACCTTAGACTAATTAGACTTCATTTGGCTCTGTTTTGCTAAACATAATGCTAATATTAAAACAGCCCCCCGATTGAAGGGGCTTAGGTTAATGATTTATATTTGCGAACAGTAGCCCTTATCTTTACTTACATTGTGAACTATATTAAAACAATTTATATTCAATAGCACTTTTCATATAGTCCTGCTATGGTTTAAGTGTTTTTAAGTATGAGCGTGGATCGTATGTCTGTTGTTTTTTTTATATAATCAAAAAAATAATGGAATAATATGTATGATTGAGGAACAAGAATGAGTTTATAATCATAAATTTTCACTTTTGGTAATATCACTTTGATTATAAATTGGGAACTAACATACTTTTTCAGTTGTTTTCTTTGTCCTGCGACTTGTAATCAAATTTGTCTATATTAATGATTATGTCCCATCTAGAAGTGCTTAATATATAAGCTGCCAATTAATATAAGCACACTAGTTTATTATTAGGAATAACCTTCTCTCCACCTCTTATCCTTATACAATGGTCCAGCAGTTACGTGAGGTAGAGAGGTAGAAATTAAAATAGTGGGGTTTCTGGTGGCTGGGGTTAAGTGTGGTGAGTTGGTTGTGCTTAGCAGGATTATTCTTAGGTAAATGCTACAGCTGTTAGAGGGCTTAATACAGTAGGGGTAAGGGATAGGGAGGTAAGTCTTGTTGGGGTTCTGACAGATAAAAGGTTAAATGTGGAATGTCACAGTTATAAAGGCTAGTTTCATGGGGGGGCGGGGGTTAGTGGTTAGATGGTTATGCCCATGGAGTGATAGTGGTTAGGGAAGGGTATGTCAGTTAGGGAAAACCATAATTCTGTACCAAACGTGTTCTCTAGTTTAACAGATACATTACGATTGTAATTTTAAAAATATATCAAAGTTTGCAATGTACTGAACAGGTTTACTTCTAATATTGTGGATGCATTGTAACAAAGGTTGTAATAATAATATGTAACACATTTGGTACAGTATAATCACAAGAACACGCTATTAATGGACTCCCTCCAGCAGGCTTTGTGGAATAGAGCAGTCTCAACGCTGGTGGCAAGATCGCGCTATAAAACAATCAAGTTCCAAAAAAAGGCCAGTGACATACAGGGTACGTCGCTGGTCCTTAAGGGGTTAAAATTGTAGTGGCTATAAAAGAATACAATGTTAAAAAAGCCTTCTTCTTTTGAAAACATGATTTATATAGTACAAAGTTTTAAAACTGCACAGTTGTAAAACAAAATAGCAAGCAAAAAAAGTTAAAAACATTAATTTGCATAACAAAATTACTTTAAATACATAATATACCAATCAACAATATAATACATTTAGATAACGCAGTAAATACTTATATACAATTAATAAAGAAAGAGTGGTCGTAAGAAGTACTGTTTTTTTATATATCTCTTTTGGGCGGACTTGTTTATATTGATTTATCTTATATATTCAAAGAGTCATCATCCAAAAGTGTGCTATAGCATAATATTGTATAAGCATACACAAATAACCTATTTATAGATAGGTACACAAAGAAAATGCTATTAGCACAAAAAAGCTTAAAGTGCAGATCAAATGTAACCTTAATTATGTTATAAAATAAAAGACAGCTCTATTTTGTTTGAAAAAGGTTGCCATGAAATAATTAAAAACACATCTCTGCTGGGCAGCCAACAATTAATATTAACTTGAAAGTTTATTACTAATCGAAAGAAGGTAGTAACTTGGGAGAATTGAAATAGGTTAGTATTGTATGTGGGTAAAGTAATATAGTATGTCAGACTCACTTTGAGCTCAATGATTCAATAGTATAAGTTGGACTAAGCGTCTCATATCCATATCATTACTGAGCCGTGAGAGGTCACTATAGAGTATACCCTTAAATAATTATCTAAATTCCCTTTACCCTTTTTTGGACGAACAAACATACATTATAGGCTGAACACAAACCGAGCAGAGAGCTCATTAAAACACACACAGAATCCCTGACGCGGTCGCGTTTCACATTACACTTCCTCAGAGGAGGTGTGCTGGGCCGCAAATTGCCGATATTTATGTGAGTATAGATCACGCCTACTTGGGGGTCAGACCGTATCTGGAGCAGTGATTGGATTGTACCGCATTGCATAATACATTTATAGTAGGTATTATTCATACTGGTAGATAGCATTCCCCTTAAATCTGTCACGGCCTAGTTTCTTCCATCAGACTGCCAGATAGGGAATTACTATCATCACACCGGAGAACACATTCCCACTATTTCAGAGTCTGGAGGGGTGAGCTTTACACCACTCCAGCTGAGTGCATGCATAGGGCATATCGATGCAAGACTTGTGAACAGCTGCTCGGCCATGGAAACTAGACATGTGCATTTGTTTAAAACATTTTTTTGTTATTTGTGGAATTCAGATGAAAATTAATAATTAACAACCACCTACACAAATTGAAAGAATAACAAATAGATATATCAAAGAAATTTGTTAACACATTAGTTTATTTCTTATTCCTTCAATAAAAAAAATACAAATACAAACGGCTAGCTCCTATTACAAGTACAACTAGCAAAGGCACAAACAATTATTTTATATCTACACTTTTAAAGGGACATTAAACACTTTTGAGATGGTAATATAAAATGATAAATTGTATATATAAAACAACTCTGCAATATACTTTCATTATTTATTTTGTCCTCTTTGCCTGTAATTCCATTCTGAAATTGTGAGCTTTTCAGTTCCTGTTAGAAATGGAAGTGCAGAACACTGTTAAATCCAGCACAGCCATTGGCTGCACACTCTAGTGACCTATTTATAACTGTCCCTAATTGGCCACAGCAGAGAAGGTAACACAAGTTACAACATGGCAGCTCCCAGTGTTTTATAGACACTAAAACTTTGCACTTATTTTGTCACTTTTTAAACAACTAATGAAACTTTAAAAAATACATCTACATGTTAGTCATGGACTAATCTTTTCTTTGAATGCATCATTCTATCTAGCATGTAATTAGTGTTTAATGTCCCTTTAAATATCATGAGCAGAATTCTAGAATAATGCCACAGTAAGTAAACATTGACCAGAAGGTAGGAAAAGACAGTAGAGCATTAGCATTAATCGGCAGCAGATTAGAATGGAATGGAGCTGAAGCCCCCTAGTGGTTAAAAAAACAACAACAATCAAGCATTGATATGATGATTTAGTTCCTTAATGCATTTCTAATTAGCTTTTTCCCTTTTCTATTAATCACATCCAAAAACTGTTGTCAATATTTAACACCCTTTCCTTTCCTTTTTTTAAAAGAGCTACAGTTGCATAATTGGTTACTTCTCCTTCTAACTTAATATTATTACGCTAGTGTTCATTATAGTTCATTATCTCTATTTTTACTGTTTTGCTTTTTCTTGTCCTTTTAATTTTTGTTCTACACCTTTAATGTATTACCATGCCTCTTATTTAACTATATATGCCTCAACATTAGAGTTGAAACTATGAAAGTTTTGCAGTATATTTCATAGCTGCTATTTTTCTGTTCTTTCTTCTTTTTTTTACAGGCTTGAGTGCCTGTTTAAAAAAATCTTGAAATATATCTTCCCAGAAAAGGAGGCCATCAAGTCAACAGATAAGGTTGTTCCCTTTTATACACATACCCCATTATAGCCTCTTTTTTTAATAACTCATCAACAAAGTCCTTTTACTTATTTTCTCAACATGTTTAGGGATACCGCTCCCCAAATAAGAGAACTATAACTTTTAATGATTTCTATAAAAATACACATTTCTCAACAAAATGTAATGACCATATAGCACAATCTCATTATCCACAATACATCAGCTCTATTATCTCAATGGAGCAGCAATATTTAAAAAAAAAAAAAAAAAAAAAAAACATAAAAAATTCTTCAAATGGATAAAGATGCCACTGGTAGATTTTTAAGGTAGGTCTCATATTATGGCCCTATTAATCTAATATACATATATGCCCCTCATATTGGTCATGCATCCTTTTTAGACAGATATAAACAAATTCATTGATGCAGCATTATAGAATGCCCTCTTAACCATTTCAATACTTGATATATGTTGCATCTTACATAACAGGCAAAGGAATTATAGCTTTTACTTGTTTACTGACCATTCTGTTCTCCAATTCTAAGCCCTCAAATATTACTTGGTCTGATTGTTCCTCAGTATCATACTCCATTAAATGGTCTAACACTCCTTTGAACACATATAACTGCTGACTAAATGACACTATTCAAAACAACATATTCATGCAAAACTTAAAGAACTCTTGACACTAAGCAACCATATTAAAACTAATCACTTTGCAAGCTTGGAAGCTCACAATTGTACTCTAAGGGATGAATTAATTAAGTTAAAAGCCAACTTAATCAAATACAACAAACAAAATATAACAAACTTATCCAAACCCTTACATCTGCTGAAGCATAGCATACATTAAATCCCACCAATACTGATCTTAAAAATAAATCCCCAAAAGTCAGACATGCAGTCCTAGATTATTTACATGACAACAAACCAGGAGACAATTGGGCATTCAATCAAAATGTCATATTACCATTGCAAAAGCATATCAATTACTAGCCTAATGTCTTAAAAAGAAGAAACATTTGTACACTCTTTTCAATCTTCCAATGGCCCGGTTGGTAAGCAAGCTCAAAAATAGCTGAAATCTTCAAACACTAATATCCTACATTGTACTATCCCAGTCCTTCCAGTACTAAGATCTCTAATCCTAACCCTAATTTTCTTAATTAGTTCTAAAAACTCCACCCCCAAAACTTTCAGAAGAAAACATAAATATCTTAACAACTCTGATTTATGTATCCAAGGTTTTAAATGCAATCAAAAGTTTCCCAGCTTCCAAAGCCCAGGGTCCAGATGGGTTCACCACTCATTATTACCCTTGGTTGAAAAACATTTTAGCTTCACCATTGGCAGTTGTGTTCTGTTTATAATGATCACCCTCCCTAAGTCAATGTTGGTAGCTCATGTATTAGTTTTTCAGAAACCCGACAGATCACCTTTACTTCCCAAAAATTATCATCTCATTTCATTATTCAAAACAAATATAAAAAAATATATGTCAAAGTGTTAACTAAGCAAATAAATACATTTTTACCATATCTTGTTCATTTGTACCAGAAAGATTTTGTCCCTGGAATCAAAGGATGATACTACCAGTTGATCCATGCTTTCAGATTCCTTTCTGCTCAAACTATTTTTATAGCTCTCTACACTGGCTTCTCACTACCTTTTATTCACAAAATATTTGCCTTATATTTATAAACTTCCACATTGGTTAGTGTCAATGGTACACTATCAGGTAGCTTTTCTTTTGCTCTTTGTACTAACCATATAACTTTCAGCATGTCAAATCAGAAGTTTCCACACTATCCAAGGTTTCAAATTTGAATCCATGGAAAAGAAGATTTCTTTGTTTGTAAATTATATTCTCCTGACATTGTCTTAACCTATTACATATGTTACATCTTTACAGAGACCGTAGACACCTTGTTATGCTATTAAAGAAATCTTAACATGTTTAAAACATATTACCATAATTTTTACTGCAATTATTTATCAATAGCCACATTTCACCCACCATTTGCCTTGTTTGGATGAGCCAATCTGGGCTTTAGTTGGTCACAAAGTACTATATAGTGTATTGCTTATCAGTTGTTATATCTATTTTCAAATTTCAAGGTGTTTGCTGTCCTTTTAATGTGATTTTTTTTTAAATTTATAGCCTCTTGTCAAACTTTTAACTAAATTAAATTTTACTAAATTAAAGTCAGATATCATCAATATTTCCTTTAATGACTTCTACATGATTTCAAGCTTTATCATTCATTCTCCCATAAACAAACATCTAGGGATCACATTAGCAAACACATTGTAAGGAATGTTTAGTTTTAATTATAACATGTCAATATATACATTATTCTCTCTCTCTTCCTGGCCCTTTAAAATTGTCCTTTTATTTTGCTGAGAATAATTGCTGTTCTTAAAAGAATATATTGTTAAACATCCTCTATTTCCTTCAGGCCATTCCTTTACCTCTGCCTAAATATTTATATAATTACAAACAGTGTTAGACCAATATATTTAGGGTAATAAAAAAAGAATACAAATAGTACAAATTATAGACAGAAGGAGAGAGGTATATTGGGTGCACCTAAAATACAATATTATTATTATGCCATTCTTGCATCCCACATACTTTACTGGAACTTTTATTTAAGAGACAAAGAGGCCTATCTATCAAGCTCCGAATGGAGCTTGATGCCCCGTGTTTCTGGCGAGCCTGCAGGCTCACCAGAAGCAGCAGTTATGCAGCAGCAGTCACAAAGACTTCTGCTCCATAACTTGTCCGCCTGCTCTGAGTGGACAGACATCGCCGGAAATCAACCCGATCGAGTATGATTGGGTTGATTGACACCCCCCTGCTGGCGGCCCATTGGTCGCAATTTTGCAGGGGGCGGCGTTGCACCAGCAGCTCTTGTGAGCTGCTGGTGCAATGCTGAATACGGAGAGCGTATTGCTCTCCGTATTCAGCGAGGTCTGGCAGACCTGATCCGCACTGGCGGATCAGGTCCACCAGACTTTGTTAAATATAGGCCAAATTATGGATGAGACTTGAGGAAAATGTTATAAAATTAAACACTCTAGGAGATTAGTGTTGTATTTGAAAGAAAGATAGAAATAGTAATATAACATCCAATCCATTTATAGTAAAAACAATTTCTGTTTCGTCAGTATCCATCTCTATTTACAAACCCATCTCCTTTGACCTCCCTACTAGGAAAGAAAGCCTTTTCTTGTTTTCAGTGTAAAAATTGTTAAAAGTATGAAAGACTCATATCCCTGTCTTTTAGATGCTCAATAAAGATTAACTTAAGCCCTTCATTGAAATCAAAGATGAGTTTTCATGTATTTTTCACTTTTGGTTCCCTTACTTCCAATTACATACCTTTTAACTTACACTCCCCTACAATAGAGATATGATCAAATCACCATCATCATTTGAATATGTATGTATTTATTTATATATTCCAAAAAAAAAAAACATTTTTTGCTAAAGCAGATAAATTAGATTTGCCCGTTTGAGAAAGGGTGATAATTAACCAGCCATTACAAGTGGAGATCTATTTTATAGGTTCTCTGTTATCGGTCATAGAGATTCATCTCCTACCTCCCTTTTCAGATCGATGATATACTCTCATATACCATTACCTCTACTGATAACTGTTTCAGTACTGGTTTGGCAATCTGCTATATGTGGATGGGTGTCTTTCGGTAATTATGTTTTTATTACTTAAGACACCTCAGCTATGGTTTGGCACTTTATGCATCAATATAAAGTTCTAAATATATGTATTGTACTTATATTTGCCATGAGTCAGGTTCATGTATTTCCTTTTTGCAGACTGTCAGTTTCATATTTGGGAAAATAAACATATTAAGAAATTTTTTTTTCTTACCTGGGGTTTTAAACTGACTACATTTTTCTTTGTAAATTGCAGGCAGGATTAGGCCCGCGGGTGCGCCAAATGCTAGACTTTATTGCGTCATTCTTCGTGCGAGAGTTTTTTGGTGCGAAAGTACATCCGTTGACGCAAGTTCGTCATTTTGGGCATCATAGTTACACAAGGTTGCGTTGTTAGTGATGCTAGTATCCGGACGTTGTTGGCGCCAAAAACTTTTTAGTAATGCTGTGCGTCATACTTGGCACCAAATTTTTCATTATTTTGTCACCCCATTGCTATTTGCCTCTTGCCTTTTTCTATGTCAGAGGGCTATGCTATTTGCATTTTTTCCATTCCTGAAACTGTCATATAAGGAAATTGATAATTTTGCTTTATATGTTGTTATTTCTTTAACATTTTGCAAAATGTCTCAATCTGATCCTGTCTCAGAAGTATCTGTTGCCTGATATCGGTTCTACCAAAGCTAAGTGCATTTGTTGTAAACTTGTGGAGATTATATCTCCAAATGTCATTTGTAATAGTTGTCATGATAAACTTTTACATGCAGATAATGTGTCCATCAGTAATAGTACATTGCCAGTTGCAGTTCCTTCAACTTCTAATGTACATGATATTCCTATGAATTTTAAAGAATTTGTTACTCATTCTATTCAGAAGGCTCTGTCTTCTTTTCCGCCTTCTAATAAACGTAAAAGGTCTTTTAAAACTTCTCATAAGATTGATGAAATTTCAAATGACCGACAACATAATGAATTATCCTCCTCTGATGAGGATCTATCTGATTCAGAAGATCCTTCCGCAGATATTGACACTGACAAGTCTACTTATTTATTTAAAATGGAGTATATTTGTTCTTTGTTAAAAGAAGTGCTAATTACTTTGGATATTGAGGAAACTAGTCCTCTTGACATTAAAACTAGTAAACGTTTAAATTCTGTTTTTAAACCTCCTTTGGTTACTCCAGAGGTTTTTCCTATTCCTGATGCTATTTCTGATATGATTTCTAAGGAATGGAATAAGCCAGGTACTTCTTTTTTTCCTTCCTCAAGGTTTAAAAAATTGTATCCTTTACCAGCAATTTCAATAGAGTTTTGGGAAAAGATCCCCAAAGTTGATGGGGCTATTTCTACTCTTGCTAAACGTACCACTAGTACTTCTTTTAAGGATCCTTTAGATAGGAAACTTGAATCTTATCTAAGGAAAGCTTATTTATATTCAGGTCATCTTCTCAGGCCTGCAATTTCTTTAGCTGATGTTGCAGCTGCATCAACTTTTTGGTTGGAAAATTTAGCTCAACAAGAATTGGATTCTGACTTATCTAGCATTGTTCGTTTACTGCAACATGCTAATCATTTTATTTGTGATGCCATTTTTGATATTATCAAAATTTATGTTAGATCCATGTCTTTAGCTATTTTAGCTAGAAGAGCTTTGTGGCTTAAATCTTGGAATGCTGATATGACATCTTAGTCTAGATTGCTATCTCTTTCTTTCCAAGGTAATAATTTAATTGGTTCTCAGTTATATTCTATTATTTCAACTGTCACTGGGGGAAGGGAGTTTTTTCGCCTCAGGATAAAAGACTAAAGGGTAAATCTAAGGCTTCTAACTGTTTTCGTTCCTTTCGTCAAAATAAGGAACAAAAACCTAATCCTACCCCCAAGGAATCTGCTTCCAATTGGAAGCCTTCCTCAAATTGGAATAAATCCAAGCCATTTAAGAAACCAAAGTCAGCCCCTAAGTCCACATAAAGGTGCGTCCCTCATTCCAGCTCAGCTTGTAGGGGGCAGATTGTCCAAAATCAGTGGATTCAGAGCATTGTCTCTCAGGGGTATCGAATAGGATTCAGAGTAAGACCTCCTGTGAGAAGATTTTTTCTCTCACGCATCCCATCAAATCCAGTAAAAGCTCAGGCTTTCCTGAAGTGTGTTTCAGACCTGGAATTTTCAGGGGTAATCATGCCAGTTCCTTTTCAGGAACAGGGTCTGGGGTTTTATTCAAATCTATTCATTGTCCCAAAGAAGGAAAATTCATTCAGACCAGTTCTGGATCTGAAAATTTTGAATCGTTATGTAAGAGTACCAACTTTAAAGATGGTGACTAAGGATTATTCTGCCTTTTGTTCAGCAAGGACATTATATGTCTATAATAGACTTTCAGGATGTATACCTTCATTTTCTGATTCATCCAGATCATTATCAGTTCCTGAGGTTCTCTTTTCTAGACAAGCATTACCAATTTGTTGCTCTTCCATTTGGCCTAGCAACAGCTCCAAGAATCTTTTCAAAGGTTCTCAGTGCCCTGCAGGGTATTGCGGTGTTTCCTTATTTGGATGATATCTTGGTACTAGCTCAGTTTTTACATTCTGCAGAATCTCACACAAATCAACTAGTGTTGTTTCTTTGAAAACATGGTTGGAGGATCAATTTACCAAAAATTTTCTTGATTCCTCAGACAAGGGTCACCTTTTTAGGCTTCCAGATAGATTCAGTTTCCATGACTCTGTCTCTAACAGACAAGAGACGTTTAAAATTGTTTGCATCCTGTCTGCACCTTCAGTCTCAGTCATTCCCTTCAGTGGCTATGTGCATGGAAGTTTTAGGTCTCATGAATGCAGCATCGGACACGATTCCCTTTGCTCGTTTTCACATGAGACCTCTCCAGCTTTGTATGCTGAATCATAGGTGCATGGATTATACAAAGATATCACAATTAATATCCTTAAATCCCAATGTTCGACACTCTCTGACGTGGTGGTTAAATCACCAGCGTTTAGTTCAAGGGGCTTCTATTGTTCGGCCAACCTGAACTGTGATCACAACAGATGCGAGTCTTTCAGGTTGGGGGGCTGTTTGGGGATCTCTGACAACACAAGGGGTTTGGAAATCTCAAGAGGCGAGATTACCAATCAATATTGAACTCTGTGCAATCTCAGAGCTCTTCAGTTTTGGCCTCTGTTGAAGAGAGAACCATTCATTTGTTTTCAGACAGACAATATCACAACAGTGGCATATATCAATCATCAGGGTGGGACTCACAGTCCCCAAGCTATGAAGGAAGTATCTCGGATACTTGTTTAGGCAGAATCCAGCTCCTGTCTAATTTCTGCAGTACATATCCCAGGTGTAGACAATTGGGAGGCGGATTATCTCAGCTGCCAGACTTTACATCCGGGGGAGTGGTCCCTCCATCCAGATGTGTTTTCTCAGATTGTTCAGACGTGGGGTCTTCCAGAGATAGATCTGATGACCTCTCATCTAAACAAGAAACTTCCCAGATACCTGTCCAGGTCCAGGGATTTTCAGGCAGAAGCAGTGGATGTGTTGACAATTCCTTGGTGTTATCAACCTGCTTATATTTTCCTGCCTCTAGTTCTTCTTCCAAGAGTGATCTCCAAAATCATTATGGAGCAATCGTTTGTGTTGCTGGTGGCTCCAGCATGGCCTCACAGGTTTTGGTATGCGGATCTTGTTCGGATGTCCAGTTGCCAACCTTGGCCACTTCCGTTAAGGCTGGACCTATTTTCAGAAGGTCCATTTTTCCATCAGGATCTCAAATCATTAAATTTGAAGGTGTGGAAATTCAATGCATAGTGCTAAGTCATAGAGATTTCTCTGACTCAGTGATTAATACTATGTTACAAGCTCGTAAATCTGTCTCTAGGAAGATTTATTATCTAGTTTGGAAGACTTACATTTCATGGTGTTCTTCTCATAAATTCTCTTGGCATTCTTTTAGAATTCCTAGAATTTTACAGTTTCTTCAGCATGGTTTGGATAAGGGTTTGTCTGCAAGTTCCTTGAAGGGACAAATCTCTGCTCTTTCTGTTTTATTTCACAGAAAGATTGCTAAACTTCCTGATATTCACTGTTTTGTACAGGCTTTGGTTCGTATCAAGCCTGTAATTAAATCAATCTTTCCCCGTTTGAGTCTTAATTTAGTTTTGAGGGCTTTACAGGCTCCTCCATTTAAACCTATGCATTCTTTGGACATTAAACTACTTTCTTGGAAAGTGTTGTTCCTTTTGGCCATCTCTTCTGCTAGAAGAGTTTCTGAGCTATCTGCTCTTTCTTGTGAATCTCCTTTTCTGATTTTTTTCATCAGGATAAGGCGGTTTTGTGGACTTCATTTAAATTTTACCGAAGGTTGTGAATTCTAACAACATTAGTAGAGAAATTGTTACTTGTATCCTAATCCTAAGAATTCTTTGGAAAAATCCTTACATTCTTTGGATGTGGTGAGAGCTTTGAAATATTATGTTGAAGCTACTAAAGATTTCAGGAAGACTTCTAGTCTATTTGTTATATTTTCTGGTTCTAGGAAAGGTCAGAAGGCTTCTGCTATTTCCTTGGCTTCTTGGTTAAAGCATTTGATTCATCAAGCTTATTTGGAGTCGGGGCAGGCCCCGCCTCAGAGAATTACAGCTCATTCTACCAGATCAGTCTCCACTTCGTGGGCTTTTAAGAATGAAACTTCAGTTGATCAGATTTGCAAAGTGGCAACTTGGTCCTCTTTGCATACATTTACTAAATTCTACCGTTTTGATGCAATCAGCCAATAGGATTGAGCTTGCATTCTATTCGCTGATTGGAACAGCCAATAGAATGCGAGCTCAATCCTATTGGCCTATTGGATCAGCCAATAGGATTTTTCCTACCTTAATTCCGATTGGCTGATAGAATCCTATCAGCCAATCGGAATTCAAGGGACGCCATCTTGGATGACGTCATTTAAAGGAACCTTCATTCTTCGCTTGGACTTCATTTGAAGAGGATGACTCTGCGTTGGCTGTATTGAAGATGGACCGGCTCCGTTCCGGATGGATGAAGATAGAAGATGCCGTCTGGATGAAGACTTCTGCCGCTTGGAGGACCTCTTCTGCCCGGATCGGATGAAGACTTCTGCCCCTCTGGAGGTCCACTTGTGCCCGGCTGGGTGAAGACGGCTCAATGTAGGGTTATCTTCAAGAGGGTAGTGTTAGTTTTTTTTTTAAGGGGGGATTGGGTGAGTTTTAGAGTAGAGTTGGGTGTGTGGGTGGTGGGTTGTAATGTTGGGGGGTATTGTCTTTTTTTTCAGGTAAAAGCTGATTACTTTGGGGCAATGCCCCGCAAAAGGCCCTTTTAAGGGCTATTTTTAATTTAGTATAGGGTAGGGAATTTTATTATTTTGGAGGGCTTTTTTATTTTATTAGGGGGATTAGAGTAGGTGTAATTAGTTTAAAAAAAATTAAATTATTTTTTTATTTTCTGTAATTTTATTTTCTGTAATTTAGTGTAATTGTAATTAATTGTAGGTAGTTTAGGTAATTTATTTAATGATAGTGTAGTGCTAGGTGTAATTGTAACTTAGGTTAGGATTTATTTTACAGGTATATTTGTCTTTATTTTAACTAGGAAGTTATTAAATAGTTAATAACTATTTAATAACTATTGTACCTAGTTAAAATAAATACAAAGTTGCCTGTAAAATAAAAATAAAACCTAATCTAGATACAATGTAACTATTAGTTATATTGTAGCTATCTTAGGGTTTATTTTACAGGTAAGTATTTAGTTTTAAATAGGAATCATTTATTTAATTGTAGTTATTTTATTTAGATTTATTTAAATTAATTTAAGTTAGGGGGTGTTAGGGTTAGACTTAGGTTTAGGGGTTAATAACTTTAATATAGTAGCGGCGACGTTCGAGGCGGCAGATTAGGGGTTAATAAATGTAGGTAGGTGTCGGCGATGTTAGGGATGGCAGATTAGGGGTTAATATATTTATTAAAGTGGCGGCAATGTCCGGTCGGCAGATTAGGGGTTAATAGATTTATTAAAGTGTTTGCGTTGTGGGGGGGGGGCTCGGTTTAGGGGTTAATAGGTAGTTTATGGGTGTTAGTGTACTTTGTAGCACTTTAGTTAAGAGTTCTATGTTACGGCATTAGCCCATAAAACTCTTAACTACTGACTTTTAAATGCGGTAGGAGTCTTTACAGGAGAGGGTCTGCCGCTCACTTCTTCCAAGACTCGTAATACCGGCTTTAGGCAAATCCCATTAAAAAGATAGGATACGCAATTGACGTAAGGGAATTTGCAATAAGCTCGAGTTGCAGAATAAAAGTGAGCGGTACACCTGTATCTGCCAGACTCGTAATACCAGCGGGCGTTAAAAAGCAGCGTTGGGACCTTTCAACGCTGCTTTTTAAGGATAACGCAAGACTCGTAATCTAGCAGTTTATTAATAATAAATATATGTAAAATGAATCCTTTTATATGAATGCCATCTTTTGGAAGCTTTTCAATAATAGTGTACAAAACATTTTACCAATATGTTCAAAAATATTTACTAACATTGACAAAATATTTATAGCATTTATGGTTTCAGTGTTATCTTAAATTGCAATGTCTTCTAATTGTAGTTGTTTACTTAAATATTTACAGGTTGCCACATACTGTATTATAAAAATATTATATTTCCCAATACTAAAATCCCTTTAAAAGTATAGGAAAATAATTTGATTATGTATAATATAATGTAATGAACTTTCAATTGAAACTATATTACTGCTTGTATTATTTTGCACTATTTGTGAATAATAAGGAAAGCCTTTATTTAAAATGAACATAAGCTTCACATACTGCTTGCCATCTGTTTGCAGCTAATCGTACTGTGAACTATCTTAAAATACTATCTTAATGAAGAGACTAAAGTGTAGTTAAGAATCCTCATAGGTGTTATAGTGTTAGTTAAGTTTAATGAATATTTCTTATAGCATCATTTTTTTTTCAACTTGAAGGCATTGCTGTGTTTTGACATTAATTTCATTTTGAGGGAAAGTCATTTGAAGAACATAATGATCTTTAAAGCAACTTGGATAATTTGTATATAATATTTGTACACTAAATAAGAGTAAAAATATTTAACTCTTTTGCATTATTGATGGAAAAAAAGTATTATACTATGAAAACAAAATAATATTAAAGTAAGTATCAGGAACACATGAATAACATGAACATATAAGGTTTATTATTATATTTTGCACCCATGACAATTATTAGGCATTACAAAGCCACGTAGTGAAACATTATTGCCTTGTTCAATCTATAGCGCACCTATTTTTATTTCCATACTAAAAGGAGTAGTAAAATATTTGAGATAGAAAGAAAACCTTGGACATGCTAACATTTGGAGATCAGATAATGCCACTACACTATATTCTTCACCTAATAGATTATTAGGTTTTTGCCTATCTGCTTATTTGTACCTGCCTCCCTTTTTTGTTTTATATCTCTTTCTCTCTTTCTCTTTTATGCTACCTTTTTTTTCTCCTATCCAGTATCTTCCCCACCGCCCTTTTTCTCACTCTTTAAACTGATAATGACCCTGCTATAATGTATAATAAGTAAGAGAGCTTACACATGAATAATGTACTTGTTGCTCTATAGTTATACATTCTGATAACCATTAATTGTAAAAATATGAGCAAAGAAGGATGTGAAAAATTGTCTTTCTTGTTTAAACTTTTGATCTTTTGTTAACAAAATACACAAACATACTCTGCTCTCATAGATATCTAACAATTACAACAAGCAACTAAACAACAGGTTTATAAAACAATTTTTTTTTTTTTAAATATATGTGTGGCACAATTATTGGCACCCTTTTAGTCAATACTTTGTGCTACCTCCCTTTGCTAAGATAACAGCTCTGAGTCTTCTCCTATTATGCATGATGAGATGGAGAATACATAGCAAGGGTTCTGAGACTATTCCTCCATACAGAATCTCTCCAGAGATATCAAATTTTGAGGTTGACACTAGTGGCCTCTCCTCTTCAGTTCACCCCACATGTTTCCTATGGGGTAACAGTCAGGGGACTGACATGGACATGGCAAGCCCTTGATATTGTGGTCAGTAAAACATTTTTGTGTTGATTTTGATGTATTTATTTTGGATCAATGTCCTGCTGGAAGATCCAGCCATGGCCCATTTTAAGCTTTCTGGCAGTGACAGTCAGGTGTAGGTTTAATATCTGTTGATATTTGATAGAGTCCATAATGCCATGTATCCTAACAAAAATGTCCAGGATCTCTGGCAGAAAAACAGCCCCAAAACATTAATGAGCCACCACCATATTTAACAGTGGGCATGAGGTACTTTTTCATATGGCTACCTCTCTCTTTGCACCAAACCCACCTCCGGTGTTTATTGCCTAAAAGCTCTATTTTGGTTTCATCTGACCATGGAATCCGATTCCATTTGGATTTCCAGTAGTGTCTGGCAAACTGAAGACACTACTGTTTGTATTTAGATGACAGCAGAGGTTTTTTCTTGAACCCTACCAAACAACTTGTGGTGATGTAGGTGAAGATGGATTGTAGTTTTGGAGACTTTCTGTCCCCAAGGCGCAACTAACCTGCAATTCTCCAACTGCAATCATTGGAGATATTTTGATCACTCAAACCATCCTCTTCACAGTGCGTTAGGAAAATATATACACATGTCATCTTCCAGGTTGATTCATAACATTTCCAGTTGAATGGAGCTTCTTAATTATTGCCCTGATGGTGGAAATTAACATTTTCCATGATTTTGCTATATTCTAATAGCCACTTCCTATTTTGTGAAGCTCAATAACCTTTTGCCAGACATCACAGCTATATCCCTTGGTCTTACCAATTGTGATGAATAACTAAGGGAATTATGTGTTACCTCATATTTGTACCCCATGTGAAACAGGAAGTCATGGTCAAACAATTTCCTGTTCCTAGTCACCCAGGTGTACTAAAAAATTTAAAATATCAATGGGAATATACTTCGAAAATTCATTTTCCACATATGAATTCATAGGGGTGCCAACAATTGTGATTCACATACAGTAGATTTAACAACGAATATTATTTTTTTGGATAAACCTGCGTTGTGTTTGCAATTGTTTGATATCAATGAGAGCAGAGTATTTGTATGTATTTTTTGAACAAAAGATCAAAAGGTAAAACAAAAAAGACACATATTAGTGGAGGGCACTATATATATATATATATATATATATATATATACACACACAGACACACAGGTATATACTGTATATATTATCAGAAGCAATTTAAAGGGAGATCTATAAATCAACCTATATATATAAGCTATCCCAGCCAACTTCTTCGTAACTAAAACACAAATTCTTATAAATCCCACTCTCAACTTTCTGACTGTATATCACAAGACTCAAATATTTACTTACAGAGCAGGCAACTACTTGCTGTGTTGTGGTTGGTGAAGCTTTTTCAGCTTTAATATGGAGTGCTATAAACTAGTATGCAGATAAGAAACTCTCACATTTATGTAAAGCTTGCGCTGTGATTCGATTCAAAAGCTCAAATATCAGCTTCTGGGTGTGAAAGGAGGGAGCAACTGCCGGAGCAATGTGGAGGAGTACTCATCACCCCTGCATAGTAAATGACAGCAGAACAATCCTGGAAGCAAAAAGGCTGATTTACTGAAAATGTTTTCAAGTTTTCAGGGCAGCAGTTTAGTTCCAGATTTCATGGGTCTGCAGATTGGCTTAAATTACCCTTAAGGTTAAAAATCTCTCTCCATGTGTCTTTAGTTTAATGTTTCTCTAGAGCAAGCAGGATTCAACAGTGAAACAGTGTTGTCGGTGTAATCTGTAACAACCAGCACCACAGCATTCAGGGGGTCAAGAGAAAATTAAAACTAACTCTAAGCAAAGCAATGCACTAATCTGATATTGGCCCTGCCCCATTGCCCTTTGACTGAGAGTAGCATTTTTAAAGGTTGCACAGATTCTGCAACATGATTGACAGCCTTGAAGGGCTGGATGGGACCTAAAAAGAGAGAGGCTGAAAATGAAGTGCAGGTGATGGAGCAGATAAAACAAATCAGAAGCTTAAAATAAGAACTGCACACTGCTCTGAGTAAACTGTTATAAAGTAGGCTGAGGTTGTTGGGCCCATGCTTATGCAAGGTCTTAGGCAAGCACACTACTGATTTAAATTGAGCTTTGTAAGCACTCAATTGTGCTAATATGTTTGTACTCCACTTGTAATCTAAGCCTAAGTGGGGTGTTTTTTTACATTGATTTGACATTTTGACTATTAAAATGAAAAAGGTTCAAAATTGATGGGGAAAAAAAAAGTTTTACATTTTTAATGTTTTTCCCAAAAGATTGGAATGCAGGCTAGTTTTTAAAAGAAAACTTTTTATTTTCGCTTCTTCCTTCACATTATATATATATATATATATATATATATATATATATATATATATATATATATATATATATACAGCTATACAAATAATATAGTCTTCTGCTTAATAACCCTGTTTAATCGTAAATGGTAAGTCTTATGTAAAACAAAAAGCACTAAATTCCAGGTGGATTAACATTTGCAAATGATTATGTGAGGAAGATTCTACTCATTTTAATAAATACAAATTAATTCTTTCATAATGGTTCATTGGCTTGTAAAATTTTAGTTCTTGTACACAGATGTTGCAGATTCTTTGTTTTAATTATGTATTAAATGTGTGGTTTGTAAATTAAACTAGTCTTATGACACAGTAGTTTGTTAAAGTAATACATGTCTTGGGCTTACTTTTATAATAAGTAATTATAACCTTTTGAAGTATTTAAAGGCAAATAATAGGAAACATAGTAATAGATAAATAACCTTCATTAGGTTCTGTAATTTACTGTTATGTTCCACAAGTTCGTTGCCATACAAAACCTTGTTAAAAAATTAACTTTTATTACTACTCAAAAAGCAAGTTGTTATATTAGATTCCTGTAGTGAATCTCTTGCTGCTGTTGCAGATATCTATATGGTCTTGTTTATATAAAATCTAATTGGAAAAGTTAAGCAGATTTTCCTAATGGAGTATAGCCAAAACATCAGATGGGATTTAACATAACAAAGTAAAGTCTAAATTAAAATTTATGAGACTTATTTTCCAACATTTAAGATATTTTCTGAATATATTGCATTCAAATTTCAGTTACTAAAATACAGCTAGATTACGAGTTTTGCATTATGAGTGAAAAAGCATCGTTATGCTTCATAATGATGCTTTTGTAAAAGAGAGTGACTACATTGTGTTACACCAGCCACAGTATCATTTTTAACGGTTGAAGTATACCTAAAGCTACAACTTAAAAATGTCGCATCCACAATCAATCTGCTATGATAAAAACAGAATGCAATCGGTAGAACCTCCTGTTGGATATAATATACATAAATACACATATAAAAATCGATATGTTAGCGTAATTTGTGTCAAAGAGGATATTTAAATCCCGTGAGAGGTTATTAATATTAGAGTAGGGCACATTAACATAGTATTGTGGAAAACGCCTTATCTATTAATATATGTAGTTAGGTGCATCCTATATGAGTAAGCAATCTAGGTTAAAATATATGACACACATGAAATCTCCCATAGCACTAGTCTTATTTCCAATAAAGAATGGAGTAATATATAAAGGTGGTATGCACCCCTATCCATACATAAATAATGATCTCTGACAAAGTGACAATAAAATCACCTGGAAGAAATATGTAATCTAAGAGATATGGCTTGTCAGCTAAAATAAGCCTGAAATATATGGGCAGGGATAGTAGTGCAAGTTTGGTCCCCACAGTATATCTGGTTCTCTGAAGGGCAGAATTTAGCTCAATAGGGGCATTAGTATATACAATAAACAAACTAGAAAGTCAAAAAAATACAGAAGTGCATAACTATGAAACTGTAAGCAAGCATGAATAGCGCTCTATTATATAACACTTTAAAGGAATAGCAAAACAGTTCCCCAGAGCAGCAAACAAGTCCATACAAAACATAATGGATGTAAGAAGGTACAGTACAGGTCCATCAGCCAATACCTCTAGGAATCACTGTCTCAGTTTCTAGAAATACCAATCTCTCCATAGCCCCTTTCTCCGCTGCCAGGACTGTATGGAATGCTGCATACATGGAAGAGGCCTTTTTTTTTTTTTTATGGAAAGCAAACTTAACATTAAAGCAAACCTTTATATATGCACTTTTAAGTTCTCTAGAGCGATAAGGTTCATCAACATAAAGAGCGGACTACAGCATTAGTACTGTTCCTAGTCGCTGAAAAGTACATAGGATTAACCAACCCCTATCTTTTGAGGCTTCTGTAGGTAATCTCAACCACACAGAAGGGGATGATTCGACTGTATGTTCCCGGGCATCATAAGGCAGCTTACCCATGCACATAAGCGGTACCTTGCTCTCGCATTCATTGTCAGATCATTCAGGGGAAGACCACATTGATCTCTCCCCTCCACCAACCGCCACTCACAGCCTCTGCGTGGGGACAGAAAAAGATCATCGCCGATCAGTGGAGCTGCAACACCACAGACCTCCCGGACCAGGGGTATGGTAAGTGAAGGAAGAAAGGCTTTGTGTTGCGTGCCTGGACTAGGGCCCGGTATGAGTGTGAGTCCGATAGGTATCTTCAAAGTGGTAACCTCCTGTGCATTTTCAGACTTATGAATACTTGCGGTGGGGACTGCAGCCTTCAATAGCTGGGTGTTTTGCATAGGGACTCTCTCCTCCTGAGTATAATAGTTGCAGCCGAACCCAGACAGGGAAGGCCCAAGATAGCAGCAAAAAACATCTTCGCTGCAGCTCTGTACCATCTCAGAGTGTCCTAAATGCATGCCGGAAAGCGGCACCCGCTCAAATGCCCCTGCAAGTGTGTTCAGTAACTTGGAGAAGTGGCCGTCAATAAGATCCATGGCTTCTTTTTCCCACGAGGTTAACGCCATCAGTACACTCTAATGACTCACTCGTTGTGAGATTTTTCTTGAAAACAGATGCCAAAAGCTGTTGTATAGTCTCGAACTCATGCTTTATAAGTTCATTTAATTGAGATTCATCTCTAGAGATCTTTGAGCTATAAAATTAAATATATAAATCTCTATTTCCTATAGTCAGAGCTGGGAGCACAGCAAGAGTGCGACCATCCATTTCAGCTGCTCGTGGTTACCCCCACTACATAAATTTAAAAATAAAAAAGCCCCCCCAAAATAAAAAAAACTCCTAGCCTACACTAAACTTCCAATAGCCCTTAAAAGGGCCTTTTGCAGGGCATTGCCCCAAAGAAATAAGCTCTTCTACCTGTAAAAAAAATAAAAACAACCTCCCAATAGTAAAACTCACCACCCACACAACCAAACCCCCCAAATAAAAACCTATCTAAATAAACCTAAGCTAACCATTGCCCTGAAAAGGGCATTTGGATGGGCATTGCCCTTAAAAGGGCATTTAGCTCTTTTACATTGCCCAAAACCATACTCTAAAAATAAAACCCATCCAATAAACCCTTAAAAAATCCTAACACTAACCCCCGATGATCCACTTACAGTTTTAGAAGACCAGACATCCATCCTCATCCAGGCAGCAGAAGTCTTCATCCAAGCGGGCAGAAGTCTTCATCCAAACATCCAGAAGTCTTCATCCAAGTGGGCAGAAGTTTTCATCCAAGTGGGCAGAAGTCTTCATCCAGACGGCATCTTCTATCTTCATCCATCTGGCGCGGAGCGGGTCCATCTTCAAGACATCCGGCGCGGAGCATCTTCTTCTTCCAATGCTTGCTGTAGAATGAAGTTTCCCTTTAAATGACGTCATCCAAGATGGCATCCCTTACATTCTGATTGGAATAGCCAATAGAATGCAAGCTCAATCCTATTGGCTGATTGGATCAGCCAATAGGATGAGAGCTCAATCCTATTGGCTGATTGCAAAAGTCAATAGGATTTTTCACCTTAATTCCTATTGGCTGATAGAATTCTAATATAAGGGACACCATCTTGGATGACGTCACTTAAAGAGAAGCTTCATTCTACAGTGAAGAGGATGCTCCATGCTAGATGTCTTGAAGATGGACCTGCTCCGCGTCGGATGGATGAAGATAGAAGATGCCATCTGGATGAAGACTTCTGCCCGCTTGGATGAAGACTTTTACCTGCTTGGATGAAGACTTCTGTCCGCTTGGATGAACACTTCTACTGGCTTCGAGGAGGACTTTTGCCCCCTTGGATGAAGACTTCTGCCGCCTGGATGAGGTTGGATGTCTGGTCTTTGAAAACTGTAAGTGGATCGTCGGGGTTTAGTGTTAGGTTTTTTTAAGAGTTTATTGGGTGGGTTTTATTTTTAGAGTAGGGTTTTGAGCAAAGTAAAAGAGCTAAATGCCATTTTAAGGGCAATGCCCATCCAAATGCCCTTTTCAGGGCAATGGTTAGCTTAGGTTTATTTAGACAGGTTTTTATTTGGGGGGGGGTTGGTTGTGTGAGTGATGGGTTTTACTGTTGGGGGGTTGTTTGTATTTTTTTTACAGGTAAATGAGCTGATTTCTTTGGGGCAATGCCCCGCAAAAAGGCCCTTTTAAGGGCTATTGGCAGTTTAGTGTAGGCTAGGGTTTTTTTTATTTTAGGGGGGCTTTTTTATTTTGATAGAGCTATTAGATTAGGAGTAATTCGTTTTTATTATTTTTTTTTTATTTTTTCATTTAGATAATTATATTTGATTAATTTATTATAATGCTAGTTTTTAGTGTAAGGCAGGTTAGGTTTTATTTTACAGATAACTTTGTATTTATTTTAACTAGGTAGTTAGTAAATAGTTAATAACTATTTACTAACTAGTCTACCTAGTTAAAATAAATACAAATTTAACTGTGAAATAAAAATAAAATGTGGCGGTGATTTTAGGGGGAGCAGATTAGTGGTGTTTAGAAGACGTTTTTATTTTAGAGTGTTAGGTTTAAACATAACTTTTTCTTTCCTCATAGACATCAATGGGGCTGCGTTATGGAGCTTTTGTTTTCGTGATCGAAGGTGTTAGGCTTTTTTTTAGCCGACTTTTTTTAGCACATCAAAACACTGCTTGTATTTGGGTGAGGTATGGAGCTCAATGCCACCATTTTGCCCGCACAAGCCGGGTTTTACAAAACCTGTAATAACAGCGCTATAGGGAGGTGAAATACTGACGCTTTTGTAGCGGTCGTTAATTTCCCTATAGCGCTCAAAACTCGTAATCTAGCTGAATGTTAATAAGAAAACCTTCTATTTTATATGTCTAAAATTCTAGGGCTATTTCCAACCATACAGGTTAAAAAAATGCATCTGAACACTGAGCTATTGCATTGGCAGTGACTATCACAAGATCTTTCCTACGTTCTGTTCTAAAAGTGCTATAATTTCCAGTAAGCATATACAATATGTATTATATGTTCTAATATTGTTTGTTGGTTGTTTATGTCATTATAGGAAGTTCTGCATCTAAATGTGAAACAAATAATTATAATATAAGTTTAAATTTTTATTTTGTATGTTTTAGGGGGGGGGGGGGGGGTGCGTGGTTTCTTTCCATCCTGGTAAGTTTTTTACAATTTTGTTTTCTATGCCTCTTTCTTTCACTTTTAGGTAAACAGCAACACTAGGAATAAATATCTGCAAATTTATTTGGTTATAGTTTGATTACAACACATACAGTTATGCCAACTGGCATAACTTTACTTGGGATTTAGTTTTTTGTACTGAATATAGTTACTTGCTTTTTTATAAAAGTGTACCAGAAGACTTGTCTCATCCCATCATGTCTCAAATATGTTTTAAGAAAATCCATATAGTTGAATTTTAACCCTTTGCTGGATCTATAAAACAAAGGAAAACCCCACAACTATACTATTTCCAACAATTTTAAAATAAGGCACTTTATAAATTGCATATAAATAAAAAACCACATATATACCTGGAATAATAAAACAAAAATGTTAATCTCATAGTATGTATGTTCTCATGTTTTTTTATTTTGTAACTTTTCAGTGGAATACACAAAGAACCAAAACAATGTTTAAAAATAAAACAAAAGGAACAATGAAATGCAAAAAAAGATAAAACAGCAAAATAATCACAGCATTTAAAAATATCAGCATGTTAGACAAATTATAGAGATTACAAAGATGGTAACAGCTCATAGTTAAATTAATTAAAATGTAAGGCTACAAATAGAAATTAAATTTCCATTATACAAAGTGAAAGAAATCAGAAAAATACAATTTACTTAGCATTAGGAATGATCACATACGGCTAGATTACAAGTTTTGCGTTAGGCTTAAAAAGCAGCGTTAGCCGGTCCTAACGCTGCTTTTTAATGTCTGCTGGTATTACGAGTCTTGCAGGTACAGGTGTACCGCTCACTTATTTGGCCAGTCTTGGAAATACCGCAAATCCACTTACATAAATTGTGTTTCCTCTTTTTTCAATGGGACTTGCATAGCGCCGGTATTACGAGTCTGCCAAAAACTGAGCGGTAGACCCTCTCCTGTCAAGACTGGTACCGCATTTTAAAGTCAGTAGTTAAGAGTTTTACACTACAACGTCGTAGCATAAAAGTCTTAACTAAAGTGCTAAAAAGTACACTAACACCCATGAAACTACCTATTAACCCCTAAACCGAGGCCCTCCCACATCGTTAACACTAAAAGAAAAATTTTAACCCCTAATCTGCCAAACCGGACATTGCCGCCACTATAATAAATATATTAACCCCTAAACCGCCACACTCCCGCCTCGCAAACACAACTTAAATATTATTAACCTAACTAATCTGCCGTCCCTAATATCACCACCACCTACCTACATTTATTAATCCCTAATCTGCCGTCCCAAACATCGCTGCCCCTATATTAAAGTTATTAACCCCTAAATATATGTCTAACTCTAACCCTAACACCCCCTAACTTAAAAATAATTAAAAGAAATCTAAATAAAAATTCCTATCATTAACTAAATTATTCCTATTTAAAACTAAATACTTACCTGTAAAATAAACCCTAAGATAGCTACAATATAACTGATAGCTACATTGTAGCTAGCTTAGGATTTATTTTTATTTTACAGGCAAGTTTGTATTTATTTTAACTAGGTAGAATAGTTACTAAATAGTTATTAACTATTTAATAACTACCTAGCTAAAATAAATACAAAAGTACCTGTAAAAAAAAACTAACCTAAGTTACAATTACACCTAACACTACACTATAATTAAATAAATTAACTAAATTAAATATAATTAAATAAATGACATACAATTACCTAAATTAAATTAAATTATCTAAATTACAAAAAAAAAAAAACACTTAATTACAGAAAATAATAAAAAAATTAGCTCTTTTGCAAGCCCAAACCCCTAATCTAAAAAATATACCCACCCAAAACACACTTAAAAAAACCTAACACTAACCCCTGAAGATCGACTTACCGGGAGACGTCTTCATCCAAGCCGGGTGAAGTGGTCCTCCAGATGGGCAGAAGTCTTCATCCAAGCCAGGCAGAAGTGGTCTTTTACTGTTGGGGGGTTGTTTGTATTTTTTTTTTTTACAGGTAAAAGAGCTGATTACTTTGGGGCAATGCCACGCCAAAGGCCCTTTTAAGTGCTTTTGGTAGTTTAGTTTAGGCTAGGGTTTTTTTATTTTGGGGGGGCTTTTTTTAATTTAATAGGATTATTAGATTAGGTGTAATCAGTTTAAATTTCTGTAATTTGTTTATTATTTTCTGTAATTTAGTGTTTGTTTTTTTTGTACTTTAGATAATTTAATTTAATTTAGGTAATTGTATTTAATTTAGTTCATTTATTTAATTATAGTGTAGTGTTAGGTGTTAGTGTAACTTAGGTTAGGTTTTATTTCACAGGTAAATTTGTCTTTATTTTAACTAGGTAGTTATTAAATAGTTAATAACTATTTAATAACTATTCTGCCTAGTTAAAATAAATACAAACTTGCCTGTAAAATAAAAAAAATCCTAAATTAGCTACAATGTAACTATTAGTTATATTGTAGCTAGCTTAGGGTTTATTTTACAGGTAAGTATTTAGTTTTAAATAGGAATAATTTAGTTAATGATAGGAATATTTATCACAATTTATTTAAATTATATTTAAGTTAGGGGGTGTTATATCTAGGGTTAGACTTAGGTTTAGGGGTTAATAACTTTAATATAGTGGCGGCAACGTTGGGGGCGGCAGATTAGGGGTTAATAAGTGTAGGTTAGTGGCAGCGACATTGGGGGCGGCAGAGTAGGGGTTAATAAATATAATGTAGGGTTCTGCGATGTTGGAGGCAGCAGATTAGGGGTTCATAAGTATAATGTAGGTGGCAGCGGTGTCCAAAGCGGCAGATTAGGGGTTAATAATTATAATTTAGCTGTCGGGGGAGGCAGATTAGGGGTTAATAAGTGTAAGATTAGGGGTGTTTAGACTTGGGGTTCATGTTAGGGTGTTTGGTTTAGACATAAATTTTGGAATCAATGGGGCTGCTTTAAGGAGTTTTACGCTGCTTTTTTGCAGGTGTTAGACTTTTTTTCAGCTGGCTCTCCCCATTGATTCCTATAGGGAAATTGTGCACGAGCATGTTACACCAGCTCACCGCTGACTTAAGCAGCGCTGGTATTGGAGTGTGGTAATGAGCAAAATTTTGCTTAACGCTCACTTCTTGTCTTTTAACACCGCATAGCCTCTAACGCAAAACTCGTAATCTGGGACTTAGAAAGAAACAAGATAATAAAAAGTGGGAGATCAAGAAAAGAGAAGATCTATATATCTCAATGCAGAGGGTGCGGACAGTACCCGGGTTACACCCTCCAGGGGGGTGACACCACCACCAGTGCAATATTAATGTAGGAGTTAAAGCTCCAGGTCAATGACAAGGACACTGTGGTTATTACATTTTTCAATATGCTGGAGCTTGGTAAGAAGGATCAAGGGGTCCATGATAAGGCAGATGCACCCGGGCAAGAGAGGCAGGTTTAGCAGGGCTGCCCTCTCGATCTCCTAATGTGGTGTCTCTATAATTAATAGCCTGGACTGGCTCTAATAATTTGATATCCTATCATGATCCTAGCAGGTGCAGTGAACTAAACCTCGTACTTGTATAAACCCATGCACAGGCTATAGCACTGCGCTGCATGCAGTCTTTAACAGTCCACACTTCAAAGGACAGGACAAACAGTTGGAGATTAACCCCTTGCCCCATCCAGACACCCAGCTGGTAATTTGTTTTAAGAAGATGGGGGAGAAGCTCCTGGTCAGGGTGAGCTATCTCTAAGGTTAATGAGACGTGATATAGACTTATATTTACAATCCTCTTAGGGGTAGTATATTATTATACTTAACTTGTTATAAATAAAGTTTAAAGGTGCAACATTTACTACCATAGATGATCAAACAAAAAGAAGAGCATTTGCAGGCAGTTAACACCAGAGAGAGATGTGGGAGTTACAGGCTTATAGAAGATAAAATAGATTTTTTTCCCCAAATGGGAGAAGCATTCCTATTAACTTGACAATTTTGAATATATCTTGTAAAATTGTCACTGTAGTAGGAAGATCAAAATTTACTTTTGCCAATCAGATAACCAACATTCCTCCATTCTCTCTATCGCTCTCTCTCTCTCCCCCCCTCTCTCTCTCCCCCCCTCTCTCTCTCTCTCTCTACCTCTCTCTCTCTCTCTCTCTTCCCCCCTCTCTTTCTCCACCCTCTCTCTCTCTATCTCTCTCCCCCTCTGTCTTTCTCACCCCCTCCTCTGTCTCTCTCTCCACTCCGTCTCTCTCTCTCCCTTCTGTCTCTTTATCTCCCCTCTTGCTCTCTACCTCCCCTCTCTCTCTCTCTCTCTTTCTCTCTCTCTATCTTCTCTCTCTCTCTCTCACCTCTGTCTCTCTCTCTTCCCTCTGTTTCTCTCCCCTCTGTCTCTCTCTCTCTCTCTCTCTCTCTTCTGTCTCTATCTCTCTCCCCTTTGTCTCTCTCCCCTCTGTCTCTCTCTCTCTTTCTCTCTCCCCTCTGTCTCTCTCCCCTTTGTCTCTCTCCTCATTTTCTCACTCTCTCTCCCCCTCTGTCTCTCCCCCTCTCTCCCCCATGTGTGTCTCTCTCCCTCCCCCTTTGTTTCTCTCTCTCCCCTTCTGACTCTCTTATTCCTCCTCTGTCTCTCTTTCTCCTCTGTCTCTCTCCCCTCTGTCTCTCACTCTCTCACCTCTGTCTCTCTCCTTATTCTTTTTTCTCACTCCTCTGTGTTTCTCTCTCCATCTTCCTGTCTCTCACTCCCGCTCTGTCTCCATATATGCCCTTACAATCCGTTTGGGAGCTAAGCTTTATGAGCGACATTAGTAAAAATGGGGGGGGGGGGTGACACCATGAGTTACCACACAAGTTGACACCAACCCTAGTGACACCACTATCTATCTATCTATCTATCTATCTATCTATCTATCGATCTATCTATCATCTATCTATCTATCTATCTATCTATTTATCATCTATCTATCCTCCAAAATCTACTAAGTTTTCTTTGGGGACCCAATAAAGAACAAATATCATCAGGGCCCACTGAGTAGGTCAACTGCTGATTTTACCAAGGCAATAACAGTAAAAATGGTGATATGGAATTGACGCCCAGTGGAGAGAATGTGGGAAAGACATACAGACATCATAGGGTAAATGGCTAAGTGCATATGAAATACTTCAGATGTACCTAACTACTTTAACAGGTGAGCTCTTTATTTTCTTCTTGATTTAAGTGATTTATCAGCTAAACTATGAATATTGTTGATAAGAGAACTTGGTTGATACCACAAAGAAATCTATTTAAGAGGCAGGCAGCAATGGTTTTAGCCTTGATAAAGTCCTATAACATTGTAGAGGGATAGATGACAAATTTTATTTATATGTTAAAATATAGATATAAACAACAGGAACAAAGCCATTGGTAATCTTGAAAGAATTAATCCTGATTTTGTTATGAATATCTAACTTATACAGTAAGGAAACCATTTGAAGGGTTGCAATAGTAGAGAGCAGTGGATGAATTTAGAAATGAGCAATGTGACGTTTACATTTTCATTTAGCATAGTTTGCCAGAAATAAATAATGGAGCAGCAGCAAATTGCAAGTTACAGTAGTCAAAACAGGAGATAATGGTGTGGAAATGTATTTTAGCAGTAGTATGATTTAGAAAAGTATATATTCTCACAATATTTATAAAAACATTTTATATGAAACAGTGATGCTTGAAAGGAGTCTTATACAACATGTAAGACAGCAGGGAATATTAGTAGTTCTGTCACATGTTAGAGTTAAGACACTAGGAAGCCATTGAAGATAAAATGTCAGATATACACTCAGATATATTTCTCTGAAATGCAAGTGTAATGATAGAGATATAAAAATATAATTGAGTGTCATAAAAAAGCATGAAATTTGAATTCAAATGGAGCTGTGTGCTCATAAAAGAAAGGCAATGGAAGATAAAAATAGTGGCCTTAAGACTCATACCTGCTTTACTAGTATAAAAGAGACTGAGAAGTTAGAAGAAAATATAGAAAGTCTTCTTAAATAGATAAAAGATATCCAATCTGGATATTGTTACAGATAAGAAGACTGTAGATTACAAGTGGACCGCAAACATACTAGTGCTATTGAGAGCAAACAATGCGCAATTGTGCTCCTATTAGTGAGCTCATATTAAAAGTAGAAAGTATGTGCTCGAGCAAAAGACTAAAACTCTGGAAGTCTAAAATGTATTTTTATTTTAAAATATTTATGTATCTATATATTTATATTTGTTTATAAATATTTATATGTATATATACATACATACAGAATATATATCTAGATAGATAGATAGATATAGATAGATAGATAATTAATAGAACACATTTTACAGAATTGCTGACCCTTACTCAAGTTATAATAAAGCAATGGCCTTATTATTATCATTTTATATGTTTTAGAGCTATTTCATTGAAGAGTGAATGTAAAACTGCATGGATAAGGAGATAGAGTATAAATAAAAGGCATAGGGGGGTAGTTATCAAGCCGTCAACCTCAAATACGCTGGAATTCCGCAGCGTATTTGTGGCGAGGCTGATTCGCCTTAGTTATCAAAGGCTAGAGACCGTCAAAAGTAGAATTTAGTGACGTAAGCTTCGATCCGCCGGACTCAGTCCGACACAGATTGATTCTTACGTCACTCCAGATGTTCCGCATACAAGACTAATTTTGCTAGTTATCAAAAAACTAGCAGGTACGCTCTGCACTTTTCCCGCCCATCGTACCTGGTTTTCAATCCGCCGCCCTGGAGGCGGCGGATCCCATAGGAATCAATGGGAGTCTGACCATAGCGAAAGTTCATGTTCGCTGCTGCCAGACATCCCATTGATTCCTATAGGAGCTGTCTACACCTAACACCCTAACATGTACCCCGAGTCTAAACACCCCTAATCTGTCCCCCTACACCGCCGCAACTAAATAAATGTATTCCCCCCTAAACCACCGCTCCCGGAGCCCACCGCCACTATAATAAACATGTTAACCCCTAAACCGCCGCTCCCTGACCCCGCCGCAACTATAATATATGTATTAACCCCTAAACCAACGCTCCCAGACCCTACCACCACCTACATGATACCTATTAACCCCTATCCTGCCCCCCCTATACCCCGCCCTCTATAATAAAGTTATTAACCCCTATCCTGCCGATCCTGGACCTTGCCGCAACTAAATAAATAGTTTAACCCCTAAACCGCCACTCCCGGACCCCGCCGCAACCTATATTAAACTTATTAACCCCTAATCTGCCCCCCTACACCTATAATACATTTATTACCCCTATCCTGCCCCCCCTACACCGCCACCACTGTAGTAAAATTATTAACCCCTAAACCTAAGTTTAACACTAAACCTAACACCCCCCAACTTAAATATTAATTAAATAAATCTAAATAATATTTCTATTATTAACTAAATTAATCCTATTTAAAACTATATACTTACCTTTAAAATAAACCCTAATATAGCTACAATATAAATAATAATTATATTGTAGCTATCTTAGGATTTATATTTATTTTACAGGCAAATTTCAATTTATTTTAACTAGGTAAAATAGCTATTAAAGAGTTATTAACTATTTAATAGCTTACCTAGCTAAAATAAACAGAAATTTACCTGTAAAATAAATCCTAACCTAAGTTACAATTACACCTAACACTACACTATCATTAAATAAATGAATCCTATTTAAAACTAAATACTTACCTGTAAAATAAACCCTAAGATAGCATCAATGTAATTAATAATTACATTGTAGCTATTTTAGGATTTATATTTATTTTACAGGTAACTTTGTATTTATTTTAGCTAGTTAGAATAGTTATTAAATAGTTATTAAATAGTTATTAACTATTTAATAACTACCTAGCTAAAAGAAATACAAAATTACCTGTAAAATAAATCCTAACCTAAGTTACAATTAAACCTAACACTACACTATCATAACATTAATTAAATAAATTAAATACAAATAACTACAATTAAATACAATTACATAAACTAACTAAAGTACAAAAAATAAAAAAAGCTAAGTTACAATAAATAAAAAAAATAAGTTACAAACATTTAAAAAATATTACAACAATTTTAAGCTAATTACACCTAATCTAAGCCCCCTAATAAAATAACAAAGCCCCCCAAAATAAAAAAATGCCCGAACCTATTCTAAATTAAAAAAGTTCAAAGCTCTTTTACCTTACCAGCCCTTAAAAGTGCCTTTTGCGGGGCATGCCCGAAAGAATTCAGCTCTTTTGCCTGTAAAAGAAAAATACAACCCCCCCAACATTAAAACCCACCACCAACATACCCCTAATCTAACCCAAACCCCTCTTAAATAAACCTAACACTACCCCCCTGAAGATCATCCTACCTTGAGTTGTCTTCAGCCAGCCAACCCACCGATGGAACCGAAGAGGAGATCCGGAGCGGCAGAAGTGATCCTCCAAGGGGCGCTGAAGAAGTATTCCATCCGATGAAGTCATCATCCAGGCGGCGCTGAAGAAGTCTTCCATCCGGACGATGTCATCTTCCAAGCGGCGCTGAAGAAGTCTTCCATCCAGCGATGTCATCTTCCAAGCGGCACTGAAGAAGTCTTCCATCTGGGCGATGTCATCTTCCAAGCGGGGTCTTCAATCTTCTTTCTTCAGGATCCATTTCATCCCGCCGATGTGGAACATCCTTCTTCCCCGACGGACTAACGACGAATGAAGGCTCCTTTAAGGGACGTCATCCAAGATGGCGTCCCTTAAATTCCGATTGGGTGATAGGATTCTATCAGCCAATCAGAATTAAGGTAGGAAAAATCTGATTGGCTGATTGAATCAGCCAATCAGATTGAGGTCGCATTTTATTGGCTGATCGGAACAGCCAATAGAATGCGAGCTCAATCTGATTGGCTGATTGGATCAGCCAATCGGTTTGAACTTCAATCTGATTGGCTGATTCAATCAGCCAATCAGATTTTTCCTACCTTAATTTCGATTGGCTGATAGAATCCTATCAGCCAATTGGAATTGAAGGGAAGCCATCTTGGATGACGTCCCTTAAAGGAGCCTTCATTCATCGTTAGTCCGTCGGGGAAGAAGGATGTTCCGCGTCGGCGGGATGAAGATGGATCCTGAAGAAAGAAGATTGAAGACCCCGCTTGGAAGATGACATCGCCCGGATGGAAGACTTCTTCAGCGCCGCTTGGAAGATGACATCGCCCGGATGGAAGACTTCTTCAGCGCCGCCTGGATGATGACTTCATCGGATGGAAGACTTCTTCAGCGCCCCTTGGAGGATCACTTCTGCTGCTCCGGATCTCCTCTTCGATTCCATCGGTGGGTCGGCTGGCTGAAGACAACTCAAGATAGGATGATCTTCAGGGGGGTAGTGTTAGGTTTATTTAAGGGGGGTTTGGGTTAGATTAGGGGTATGTGGGTGGTGGGTTTTAATGTTGGGGGGGGTTGTATTTTTCTTTTACAGGCAAAAGAGCTGAATTCTTTGGGGTAAGCCCCGTAAAAGGCCCTTTTAAGGGCTGGTAAGGTAAAAGAGCTTTGAACTTTTTTCATTTCGAATAGGGTAGGGAATTTTTTTTATTTTGGGGGGCTTTGTTATTTTATTAGGGGGCTTAGATTAGGTGTAATTAGCTTAAAATTGTTGTAATATTTTTTAAATGTTTGTAACTTTTTTTTTTTTTGTAACAGCTTTTTTTATTTTTTTGTACTTTAGTTAGTTTATGTCATTGTATTTAATTGTAGTTATTTTTTTTTTTATTTTTTTATTAATTTAATGATAGTGTAGTGTTAGGTTTAATTGTAACTTAGGTTAGGATTTATTTTACAGGTAATTTTGTATTTCTTTTAGCTAGGTAGTTATTAAATAGTTAATAACTATTTAATAACTATTCTAACTAGCTAAAATAAATACAAAGTTACCTGTAAAATAAATATAAATCCTAAAATAGCTACAATGTAATTATTAATTACATTGTAGCTATCTTAGGCCTAGATTTAGAGATGGGTGGTAGCCGTCAAAACCAGCGTTAGAGGCTCCTAACGCTGGTTTTGGGCTACCGCCGGTATTTGGAGTCAGTCAGGAAAGGGTCTAACGCTCACTTTCCAGCCGCGACTTTTCCATACCGCAGATCCCCTTACGTCAATTGCGTATCCAATCTTTTCAATGGGATCTTTCTAACGCCGGTATTTAGAGTTGTGGCTGAAGTGAGCGTTAGAAATCTAACGACAAAACTCCAGCCGCAGAAAAAAATCTGTAGTTAAGAGCTTTCTGGGCTAACGCCGGTTTATAAAGCTCTTAACTACTGTGCTCTAAAGTACACTAAGACCCATAAACTACCTATGTACCCCTAAACCGAGGTCCCCCCACATCGCCGCCACTATATTTTAATTTTTGAACCCCTAATCTTCCGCTCCGTACACTGCCGCCAACTACGTTATCCCTATGTACCCCTAATCTGCTGCCCCTAACACTGCCGACCCCTATATTATATTTATTAACCCCTAATCTGCCCCCCTCAACGTCGCCTTCACCTGCCTACACTTGTTAACCCCTAATCTGCCGAGCGGACCGCACTGCTACTATAATAAAGTTATTAACCCCTAATCCGCCTCACTCCCGCCTCAATAACCCTATAATAAATAGTATTAACCCCTAATCTGCCCTCCCTAACATCGCCGACACCTAACTTCAATTATTAACCCCTAATCTGCCGACTGAATCTCGCCACTACTGTAATAAATGGATTAACCCCTAAAGCTAAGTCTAACCCTAACCCTAACACCCCCTAAGTTAAATATAATTTAAATCTAACGAAATAAATTAACTCTTATTAAATAAATTATTCCTATTTAAAGCTAAATACTTACCTGTAAAATAAACACTAATATAGCTACAATATAAATTATAATTATATTATAGCTATTTTAGGATTTATATTTATTTTACAGGTAACTTTGTATTTATTTTAACCAGGTACAATAGCTATTAAATAGTTAAGAACTATTTATTAGCTAAAATAGTTAAAATACTTACAAAATTACCTGTAAAATAAATCCTAACCTAAGTTACAATTAAACCTAACACTACACTATCAATAAATTAATTAAATAAAATACCTACAATTATCTACAATTAAACCTAACACTACACTATCAATAAATAAATTAAATACAATTCCTACAAATAATTACAATTAAATAAACTAACTAAAGTACAAAAAATAAAAAAGAACTAAGTTACAAAAAATAAAAAATATTTACAAACATTTGAAAAATATTACAACAATTTTAAACTAATTACACCTACTCTAAGCCCCCTACTAAAATTACAAAGCCCCCCAAAATAAAAAAATGTCCTACCCTATTCTAAATTCAAAAAGTTCAAAGCTCTTTTACCTTACCAGCCCTTAAAAGGACCTTTTGTGGGGCATGCCCCAAAAAATTCAGCTCTTTTGCCTGATCGGAACAGCCAATAGAATGCAAGCTCAATCTGATTGGCTGATCGGATCAGCCAATCGGTTTGAACTTGATTCTGATTGGCTGATTCCATCAGCCAATCAGAATTTTCCTACCTTAATTCCGATTGGCTGATAGAATCCTATCAGCCAATCGGAATTCGAGGGACGCCATCTTGGATGATGTCCCTTAAAGGAACCCTCATTCTTCAGTTGGATGTTGTCGGAAGAAGATTGATCCGCGCTGGAGGTCTTCACGATGGAGCCGTTCCTCATCGGATGAAGATAGAAGATGCCACTTGGATCAAGATGGTTGCCGGTCTGGATTGCCTCTTCTTCCCGGATAGGATGAAGACTTTGGAGCCTCTTCTGGACCTCTTCAGCCGCAGGATTATGGATCGCCAGCCCCCGCTTGGGTTGCATGAAGATATCGGAGCCAGGACGGATCGGTGATACCCAGCGAGGTGAAGATAAGGTAGGAAGATCTTCAGGGGCTTAGTGTTAGGTTTATTTAAGGGGGGGTTGGGTTACATTAGGGGTATGTGGGTGGTGGGTTGTAATGTTGGGGGGGGTATTGTATGTTTTTTTTTACAGGCAAAAGAGCTGAATTTCTTGGGGCATGCCCCCACAAAAGGTCCTTTTAAGGGCTGGTAAGGTAAAAGAGCTTTGAACTTTTTGAATTTAGAATAGGGTAGGGCATTTTTTTATTTTGGGTGGCTTTGTAATTTTATTAGGGGGCTTAGAGTAGGTGTAATTAGTTTAAAATTGTTGTAATATTTTTCTAATGTTTGTAAATATTTTTTTATTTTTTGTAACAGTTCTTTTTTATTTTTTGTACTTTAGTTTATTTAATTGTAGTTATTTGTAGGTATTGTATTTAATTAATGTATTGATAGTGTAGTGTTAGGTTTAATTGTAGGTAATTGTATGTATTTTATTTAATTAATTTATTGATAGTGTAGTGTTAAGTTTAATTGTAACTTAGGTTAGGATTTATTTTACAGGTAATTTTGTAATTATTTTAACTATTTTAGCTATTAAATAGTTCTTAACTATTTAATAGCTATTGTACCTGGTTAAAATAAATACAAAGTTACCTGTAAAATAAATATAAATCCTAAAATAGCTATAATATAATTATAATTTATATTGTAGCTATAGTAGGGTTTATTTTACAGGTAAGTATTTAGCTTTAAATAGGAATAATTTATTTAATAAGAGTTAATTTATTTCGTTACATTTAAATTATATTTAATTTAGGGGGGTGTTAGTGTTAGGGTTAGACTTAGCTTTAGGGGTTGATCCATTTATTACAGTAGTGGCGAGATTCGGTCAGCAGATTAGGGGTTAATAATTAAAGTTAGGTGTCGGTGATGTTAGGGAGGGCAGATTAGGGGTTAATACTATTTATTATAGGGTTATTGAGGCGGGAGTGAGGTGGATTAGGGGTTAATAACTTTATTATAGTAGCGGTGCGGTTTGCTCGGCAGATTAGGGGTTAATAAGTGTAGTTAGGTGGAGGCGACATTGAGGGGGGCAGATTAGGGGTTAATAAATATAATATAGGGGTCGGCGGTGTTAGAGGCAGCAGATTAAGGGTACATAGGGATAATGTAGGTGGCAGATTAGGGGTTAAATATAATATGCAGGGGTCAGCAATAGCAGGGGTTGCAGATTAGGGGTTAATAAGTGTAAGGTTAGGGGTGTTTAGACTCGGGTACATGTTAGAGTGTTAGGGACAGACGTAGGAAGTGTTTCCCCATAGAAAACAATGGGGCTGCGTTAGGAGCTGAACGCGGCTTTTTTGCAGGTGTTAGGTTTTTTTTCTGCTCAAATGGCCCCATTGTTTTCTATGGGGATATCGTGCACGAGCACGTTTTTGAAGCTGGCCACTTCCGTAAGCACCGCTGGTATCTAGAGTTGCAGTGGCGTTAAATTATGCTCTACGCTCCCTTTTTGGAGCCTAACGCACTGAAAACCCAGCCATTCTGTGAACTCTAAATACCAGCGGTATTTAAAAGGTGCTTGGGAAAAAAAGCATGCGTAGCTAACGCACCCCTTTGGCCGCAGAACTCTAAATCTAGGCATTAGGGTTTATTTTACAGGTAAGTATTTAGTTTTAAATAGGAATAATTTATTTAAGTATAGTGTAGTGTTAGGTGTAATTTTAACTTAGGTTAGTTTTTATTTTACAGGTAAATTTCTCTTTATTTTAGCTAGGTAGCTATTAAATAGTTAATAACTATTTAATAGCTATTGTACCTAGTTAAAATAAATTGAAAGTTACCTGTAAAATAAAAATAAATCCTAAGATAGCTACAATATAATTATTATTTATATTTTAGTTATATTAGGGTTTATTTTAAAGGTAAGTATTTAGTTTTAAATAGGATTAACTTACGCCTAGATTTAGAGTTCTGCGGCCAAAGGGGTGCATTAGCTACGCGTGCTTTTTTTCCCCCGCACCTTTTAAATACCGCTGGTATTTAGAGTTCACAGAATGGCTGGGTTTTCAGTGCGTTAGGCTCCAAAAAGGGAGCGTAAAGCATAATTTAACGCCACTGCAACTCTAGATACCAGTGGTGCACGATTCCCCCATAGAAAACAATGGGGCTGTTTGAGCTGAAAAAAAACCTAACTCCTGCAAAAAAGCCGCGTTCAGCTCCTAAAGCAGCCCCATTGTTTTCTATGGGGAAACACTTCCTACGTCTGCACCTAACACTCTAACATGTACCCCGAGTCTAAACACCCCTAAGCTTACACTTATTAACCCCTATTCTGCCGCCCCCGTTATCGCTGACACCTGCATATAATTATTAACCCCTAATCTGCCTCTCCATACACTGCCGCCACCTACATTATAGCTATGTACCCCTAATCTGCTGCCCCTAACACAGCCGACCCCTATATTATATTTATTAACCCCTAATCTGCCCCCCACAACGTCGCCGCCGCCAGCTACCTACACTTATTAACCCCTAATCTGCAGAGCGGACTGCACCGCTATTATAATAAAGTTATTAACCCCTAATCCGCCTCACTCCCGCCTCAATAACCCTATAATAAATAGTATTAACCCCTAATCTGCCCTCCCTAACATCGCCGACACCTAACTTCAAGTATTAACCCCTAATCTGCTGATCGGATCTCGCCGCTAGTCTAATAAATGGATTAACCCCTAAAGCTAAGTCTAACCCTAACACTAACACCCCCCTAAGTTAAATATAATTTAAATCTAACGAAATAAATTAACTCTTATTAAATAAATTATTCCTATTTAAAGCTAAATACTTACCTGTAAAATAAACCCTAATATAGCTACAATATAAATTATAATTATATTATAGCTATTTTAGGATTTATATTTATTTTACAGGTAACTTTGTATTTATTTTAACCAGGTACAATAGCTATTAAATAGTTAAGGACTATTTAATAGCTAAAATAGTTAAAATAATTACAAAATTACCTGTAAAATAAATCCTAACCTAAGTTACAATTAAACCTAACACTACACTATCAATAAGTTAATTAAATAAACTACCTACAATTACCTACAATTAAACCTAACACTACACTATCAATAAATTAATTAAATACAATATCTACAAATAAATACAATGAAATAAACTAACTAAAGTACAAAAAATAAAAAAGAACTAAGTTACAAAAAATAAAAAAATATTTACAAACATCAGAAAAATATTACAACAATTTTAAACTAATAACACCTACTCTAAGTCCCCTAATAAAATAACAAAGACCCCCAAAATAAAAAAATGCCCTACACTATTCTAAATTACAAAAGTTCAAAGCTCTTTTACCTTACCAGCCCTGAACAGGGCCCTTTGCGGGGCATGCCCCAAAGAATTCAGCTCTTTTGCCTGTAAAAACAACACATACAATACCCCCCCCCCAAACATTACAACCCACCACCCACATACCCCTAATCTAACCCAAACCCCCCTTAAATAAACCTAACACTAAGCCCCTGAAGATCTTCCTACCTTATCTTCACCGTACCAGGTTCACCGATCGATCCAGAAGAGCTCCTCCGATGTCTTGATCCAAGCCCAAGCGGGGGGCTGAAGATGTCCATGATCCGGCTGAAGTCTTCATCCAAGCGGGAGCTGAAGAGGTCCACGATCCGGCTGAAGTCTTCTATCAATATGGCATCTTCAATCTTCTTTCTTCCGGATCCATGTTCATCCCGCCGACGCGGAACATCCATCTTCACCAACGACTTCCCGACGAATGACGGTTCCTTTAAGGGACGTCATCCAAGATGGCGTCCCTCGAATTCCGATTGGCTGATAGGATTCTATCAGCCAATCGGAATTAAGGTAGAAAAAATCTGATTGGCTGATGGAATCAGCCAATCAGAATCAAGTTCAATCCGATTGGCTGATTCAATCAGCCAATCAGATTGAGCTTGCATTCTATTGGCTGTTCCGATCAGCCAATAGAATGCAAGCTCAATCTGATTGGCTGATCGGATCAGCCAATCGGATTGAACTTGATTCTGATTGGCTGATTCCATTAGCCAATCAGAATTTTCCTACCTTAATTCCGATTGGCTGATAGAATCCTATCAGCCAATCGGAATTCGAGGGACGCCATCTTGGATGACGTCCCTTAAAGGAACCGTCATTCGTCGGGAAGTTGTCAGTGAAGATGGATGTTCCGCGTCGGCGGGATGAACATGGATCCGGAAGAAGATTGAAGATGCCGTTGATAGAAGACTTCAGCCGGATCATGGACCTCTTCAGCTCCCGCTTGGATGAAGACTTCAGCCGGATCATGGACATCTTCAGCACCCCGCTTGGGCTTGGATCAAGACATTGGAGGAGCTCTTCTGGATCGATCGGTGAACCTGGTATGGTGAAGATAAGGTAGGAAGATCTTCAGGGGCTTAGTGTTAGGTTTATTTAAGGGGGGTTTGGGTTAGATTAGGGGTATGTGGGTGGTGGGTTGTAATGTTGGGGGGGTATTGTATGTGTTTTTTTTACAGGCAAAAGAGCTGAATTCTTTAGGGCATGCCCCGCAAAGGGCCCTGTTCAGGGCTGGTAAGGTAAAAGAGCTTTGAACTTTTGTAATTTAGAATAGGGTAGGGAATTTTTTTATTTTGGGGGTCTTTGTTATTTTATTAGGGGGCTTAGAGTAGGTGTAATTAGTTTAAAATTGTTGTAATATTTTTCTGATGTTTGAAAATATTTTTTTTTTTTTTTTTTGTAACTTAGTTCTTTTTTATTTTTTGTACTTTAGTTAGTTTATTTCATTGTATTTATTTGTAGATATTGTATTTAATTAATTTATTGATAGTGTAGTGTTAGGTTTAATTGTAGGTAATTGTAGGTAGTTTATTTAATTAATGTATTGATAGTGTAGTTAAAGTAATTTTGTTATTATTTTAACTATTTTAGCTATTAAATAGTTCTTAACTATTTAATAACTATTGTACCTGGTTAAAATAAATACAAAGTCGGCGGTGTTAGGGGCAGCAGATTAGGGGTACATAAGGATAACGTAGGTGGCGGTCGGCAGATTAGGGGTTAATTATTGTAGGTAGCTGGCGGCGACGTTGTGGGGGGCAGGTTAGGGGTTAATAAATATAATATAGGGGTCGGCGGTGTTAGGGGCAGCAGATTAGGGGTATATAAGTATAACGTAGGTGGCGGTCGGCAGATTAGGGGTTAAAAAAATGTAATCGAGTGGAGGCGATGTGGGGGGACCTCGGTTTAGGGGTACATAGGTAGTTTATGGGTGTTAGTGTACTTTAGAGCACAGTAGTTAAGAGCTTTATGAACCGGCGTTAGCCCAGAAAGCCCTTAACTACTGACTTTTTTCTGCGGCTGGAGTTTTGTCGTTAGATTTCTAATGCTCACTTCAGCCACGACTCTAAATACCGGAGTTAGAAAGATCCCATTGGAAAGATAGGATACGCAATTGACGTAAGGGGATCTGCGGTATGGAAAAGTCGCGGCTGGAAAGTGAGCGTTAGACCCTTTCCTGACTGACTCCAAATACCGGCGGTAGCCCAAAACCAGCATTAGGAGCCTCTAACGCTGGTTTTCACGGCTACTGCCCAACTCTAAATCTAGGCCTTAGTTAATAAGAGAAATATTATTTAGATTTATTTAATTAATATTTAAGTTAGGGGGTGCTAGGGTTAGTGTTAGACTTAGGATTAGGGGTTAATACATTTATTACAGTGGCAGCAGTGTAGTGGGGGGCAGGATAGGGGTTAATAAATGTATTATAGGTGGCGACGGTGTAGGGGGGCAGATTAGGGGTTAATAAGTTTAATATAGGTTGCGGCAGAGTCCGGGAGCGGCGGTTTAGGGGTTAAACTATTTATTTAGTTGCGGCGAGGTGGGGGATCAGCAGGATAGGGGTTAATAACTTTATTATAGAGGGCGACGGTATGGGGGGGGCAGGATAGGGGTTAGTAGGTATAATGTAGGTGGCGGCGGTTTAGGGGTTAATACATTTATAAGAGTTGCGGCAGGGTCTAGGAGCGGCGGTTTAGGGGTTAATAACTTTATTGAGTTGCGGGGGGCGCTGGTATAGGGGGTAGAATAGTGTAGTTAGTGTGGGTGCTTAGTGACAGGCTAGCAATAAAGTTGTCAAAAAGCCGAAGAGCAGCGAGATCGGATGAGTGATAACTCTCACAGTCCACTGCTCATCGCCCCGTACTTGGTGCGCGGCTTTTTGACAGATTTATTGATAACTTAGGCGAAATTTTTCAGGTCCGCGGCGGCAATGGTAGGCGAGCTTAGACGGGCATATTGAACCGGCGAAGGCAGGTAAGTTGACACGTTGATAACTAGGCCTCATAGTTTGAATGTCAATAAAAAACAAAAAATATAATTTTTATATGACGTGTCATAAGGAGGCCATTTGGTATTCCATGGTCTTGAACTTTAAAAAGGACACTATTATTAAATATAATCAGTCCAGATTCCATTTTTCAAAGAGAAACATATTTATTTTTTACTCCATTTTAAGTCTCCTAACCAAGCCCCGTATTGTCAGCTGCTCACAGTTTGTGTCAGCTTGTTTCTAGCCTATAAAAAAACATAATTTATGTAAGAACTTACCTGATAAATTCATTTCTTTCATATTGGCAAGAATCCATGAGCTAGTGACGTATGGGATATACAATCCTACCAGGAGGGGCAAAGTTTCCCAAACCTCAAAATGCCTATAAATACACTCCTCATCACACCCACAATTCAGTTTAATGAATAGCCAAGAAGTGGGGTGATAAAGAAAGGAGTAAAAAGCATCAACAAAGGAATTTGGAAATAATTGTGCTTTATACAAAAAAATCATAATCACCATTAAAAAGGGGTGGGCCTCATGGACTCTTGCCACTATGAAAGAAATGAATTTATCAGGTAAGCTCTTACATAAATTATGATTTCTTTCATGTAATTGGCAAGAGTCCATGAGCTAGTGATGTATGGGATAGTGATACCCAAGATGCAGGATAAAAATAAAAACAGCCATTTTCCGCTGAAAAAATTAATCCACAACCCAAAATATAAGTTTATTCTTATAAATGAAAGGAAAATTTTAAATCAAAAGCAGAAGAATCAAACTGAAACAGCTGCCTGAAGAACTTTTCTATCAAAAACTGCTTCTGCAGAAGCAAAAACATAAAAATGGTAGCATTTAGTAAATGTATGCAAAGAAAATCAAGTTGTTGCTTTGCAAATCTGATCAACTGAAGCTACATTCTTAAAAGCCCACTGATCTAGTAGAATGAACTGTAATTGTCTGAGGCGAGGCTTGACCCAACTCCAAATAAAAGCCCTCTTCTTTCTTGATCCGATGACTAAATGACTGTACCTTTAAGTGAGGTCATCCAAGATGGCGTCCCTTCAATTCCGATTGGCTGATAGGATTCTATCAGCCAATCGGAATTAAGGTAGGAAAAATCTGATTGGCTGATTGAATCAGCCAATCAGATTGAAGTTCAATCCGATTGGCTGATCCAATCAGCCAATAAGATTGAGCTTGCATTCTATTGGCTGTTCCGATCAGCCAACAGAATGCAAGCTCAATCTGATTGGCTGATTGGATCAGCCAATCGGATTGAACTTCAATCTGATTGGCTGATTCAATCAGCCAATCAGATTTTTCCTACCTTAATTCCGATTGGCTGATAGAATCCTATCAGCCAATCGGAATTCAAAGGACGCCATCTTGGATGATATCACTTAAAGGTACCGTCATTTACTCATCGGATCAAGAAAGAAGAGTATGCTCCGCGTCGGATGTCTTCAGGATGCTGCCGCTCCGCTCCGGATGGATGAAGATAGAAGATGCCGCCTGGATGAAGACTTCTGATGGATGGAATACCTCTTCTTTCCCCGCTTGGATGAAGACTTCTGCCGGTCTGGATGTCCTCTTCTGCCCCATCGGATGAAGACTTCGGCCCAGCTGGGTGAACACGACTAAAGGTAGGGAGATCTTCAGGGGCTTAGTGTTAGGTTTATTTAAAGGGGTTTGGGTTAGAGTAGGGCTATGTGGGTGGTGGGTTGTAATGTTGGGGGGTGGTATTGTATTTTTTTTTTACAGGCAAAAGAGCTGTTTTCTTTGGGGCATGCCCCGCAAAAGGCCCTTTTAAGGGCTGGTAAGGCAATAGAGCTGTTAACTTTTGTAATTTAGGATAGGGTAGGGCATTTTTTTTATTTTGGGGGGCTTTGTTATTTTATTAGGGGGCTTAGATTAGGTGTAATTAGTTTAAAATTCTTGTAATATTTTTTTATTTTTTGTAATTTAGTGTTTGTTTTTTTTGTACTTGAGTTTAGTTTATTTAATTGTATTTAATTGTAGGTACTTGTAGTTAATTTATTTAATTTATTTAATGATAGTGTAGTGTTAGGTTTAATTGTAACTTAGGTTAGGATTTATTTTACAGGTAATTTTGTAATTATTTTAACTAGGTAGCTATTAAATAGTCAATAACTATTTAATAGCTATTGTATCTAGTTAAAATAAATACAAAGTTGCCTGTAAAATAAATATAAATCCTAAGATAGCTACAATGTAATTATTAGTTATATTGTAGCTGTATTAGGGTTTATTTTATAGGTAAGTATTTAGTTTTAAATAGGATTCATTTATTTAATTAATTTAATGATATTGTAGTGTTAGGTGTAATTGTAACTTAGGTTAGGATTTATTTTACAGGTAAATTTGTATTTATTTTAGCTAGGTAATTATTAAATAGTTATTAACTATTTAAAGCGACAGTCTACACCAGGATTTTTATTGTTTTAAAAGACAGATAATCCCTTTAATACCCATTTCTCAGTTTTGCATAACCAACACAGTTATAATAATATACTTTTAACCTCTGTGATTATCTTGTATCTAAGCCTCTGCAAACTGCCCCTTTTTTCAGTTCTTTTGACAGGCTTGCAGTCTAGCCAATCAGTGCCTGCTCCCAGATAACTTCACATGCACGAGCACAGTGTTATCTATATGAAATATGTGAACTAACACCCTCTAGTGGTGAAAAACTGTTAAAATGCAATCTGAAAGAGGTGGGCTTCAAGGTCTAAGAAATTAGCATATGAACCTCCTAGGTTAAGCTTTCAATTAAGAATACCAAGAGCACAAAGCAAAATTGGTGATAAAAGTAAATTGGAAAATTGTTTAAAATGACATGCTCTATCTGAATCATGAAAGTTTATTTTGGCCTAGACTGTCCCTTTAATAACTATTGTACCTAGTTAAAATAAATACAAAGTTGCCTGTAAAATAAATATAAATCCTAAAATAGCTACAATGTAACTATTAGTTATATTGTAGCTATATTTGGGTTTATTTTATAGGTAAGTATTTAGTTTTAAATAGGATTAATTTATTTAATTATAGTAATTTTATTTCATTTTATTTAAATTATATTTAAGTTAGGGGGTGTTAGGGTTAGGGTTAGACTTAGGTTTAGGGGTTAATAACTTTATTATAGTAGCGGCGACGTTGGGGGTGGGAGATTAGGGGTTAATAATTGTAGGTAGGTGGCGGCGATGTTAGGGAGGGCAGATTAGGGGTTAATAAAATGTATTATAGTGTTTGCGAGGCGGGAATGCGGCAGTTTAGGGGTTAATACATTTATTATAGTGGCGGCGATGTCCGGTTGGCTGATTAAGGGTTAATACTTGTAGTTAGGTTGCAGCGACGCGGGGGGGGCAGATTAGGGGTTAATAACTATAATGTAGGGGTCGGCAATGTTAGGGACAGCAGATTAGGGGTTAATAGCTATAATATAGGTGGCGGTGATGTCCGGTCGGCAGATTAGGGGTTAATACTTGTAGTTAGATTGCGGTGACGTTGGGGGGGGGCAGATTAGGGGTTAATAACTATAATATAGGGGTCGGCGATGTTAGGGACAGCAGATTAGGGGTTAATAGCTATAATGTAGGTGGCGGCGATGTCGGGTCGGCAGATTAGGGGTTAATACTTGTAGTTAGATTGCGGCGACGTTGGGGGGGGCAGATTAGGGGTTAATAAAATTTGTTATAGTGTTTTTTTTAGAGGCGGGAGTGCGGCGGTTTATGGGTTAATACATTTATTATAGTGGCAGCGATATCCGGTCGGCAGATTAGGGGTTAATACTTGTAGTTAGGTTGCGGCGACATTGGGGGGGCAGATTAGGGGTTAATAAATATAATATAGGGGTCGGCGGTGTTAGGGGCAGCAGATTAGGGGTTCATAGCTATAATGTAGGGGGCGGCTGTGTCTGGAGCGGCAGATTAGGGGTTAATAAAATAATGCAGGTGTCAGCGATAGCGGGGGCGGCATATTAGGGGTTAATAAGATAATGCAGGTATCAGCGATAGCGGGGGCGGCAGATTAGGGGTTAATAAGATAATGCAGGTGTCAGCGATAGCGGGAGCGGCAGATTAGGGGTTATTAAGATAATGCAGGTTTCAGCGATAGCGGGGGCGGGAGATTAGGGGTTAATAAGTGTTAGATTAGGGGTGTTTAGAGACTCGAGTTTCAGTTTAGGGTGTTAGGTGCAGACTTAGTGTTTCCCCATGGCTGCGGTGTTAGGTTTTTTTTCAGCCGAAACTGCCCCATTGTTTCCTATGGGGGAATGCCGAATTTTACCGAGCTAATTCGGATTTATTCAGAGATACGGCAGCTATTTCGGATTCATTCGGTAGATTCGGAAGTATTTTAATTCGGAAATTTGAATCGATCCGAATCTCCGAATTTTCAGAATTTTCCGAATTTCCGAATAAATCCGAAACGAATCGCACATGTCTACTTTGGGGATCTTTTCCCAAAACTCCAATCTAACTTCTGGCAAAAGATACAATATTTTGAACCTTGAAGAAGGAATAAAAGAAGTACCAGGCTTATTCCATTCCTTAGAAATCATATCAGAAATGGCATCAGGAACTGGAAAAACCTCTGGAATAACCACAAGAGGTTTATAAACAGAATTTAAACATTTACTAATTTTAATATCAAAAGGACTAGTTTCCTCCATATCCAAGTAATCAACACTTCTTTTACCAAAGAATGAATATACTCCAATTTAAATAAATAAGAGGATTTATCAGTGTCAATATCTGAGGCAGGATCTTCTGAATCAGATAGATCCTCATCAGAGAAGGATAATTCAGTATGTTGCTGGTCATTTGAAATTTCATCAACCTTATGAGAAGTTTTAAAAGACCTTTCATGTTTATTAGAAGGCGGAATGGCAGACAAAGCCTTCTGAATAGAATCAGAAATAAATTCTTTTAAATTTACAGGTATATCGTGTGCATTAGATGTTGAGGGAACAGCAACAGGTAACAAACTACTACTGATGGATACATTTTATGCATGTAAACGTTTATCATGACAACTATTACAAACCACAGCTGGAGGTATAATCTCCACAAGTTTGCAACAAATGCACTTAGCTTTGGTAGAACTGTTATCAGGCAGCAGGGATTCAACAGTGAATTCTGAGACAGGATCAGATTGAGACATCTTGGAAAAAAACAACATATAAAGCAAAATTATCAATTTCCTTATATGGCAGTTTCAGGAATGGAAAAAAAGGCAAACAGAATAGCCCTCTGACATAGAAAAAGGCAAGAGGCAAATAGGAATGGGGTCTAAAATAATGTAAATATTTGGCACCAAGTATGATGCACAAAAAACAGAAAAATATTTTTTGGCGCCAAAAACGTCCAGAAACGACACACTCGCATCATAGATGATGCTACCTTGTGAAAGGACCCAGTGTCAACTAAGACACCAGAAATGACGAATTTGCATCAACGAACGTAACTTCATGCCAAAAAATCTCACGCCAAGAATGACGCAATAAACTTTAGCATTTTGCGCCCTCACGAGCCTAATTCTGTCCGCGAATTTGAAAAATGACAGTCAATTGAAAAAAGACTACACCCCAGGTAATAAAATAAATTTCTAAAAAATGCATTTCCCAGATATGAAACTGACAATCTGCAAAAGGAAATATACTGAAACCTGAATCATGGCAAATATAAGTACAATACACATATTTAAAACTTTATATAAATACATAAAGTGCCAAACCATAGCTGAGAGTGTCTTAAGTAATAAAAACATACTTACCTGAAGACATCCATCCACATATAGCAGATAGCCAAACCAGTACTGAAACAGTTATCAGTAGAGGTAATGGAATATTAGAGTATATCGTCGATCTGAAAAGGGAGGTAGAAGATTAATCTCTATGACCGATAACAGAGAACCTATTAAATAGATCACCATGAGGAAAACCATTGCATTCAATAGGTGATACTCCCTTCACATCCCACTGTACTCTGAGAGGAAACAGGCTTCAAAAATGCTGAGAAGCACATATCAAAGTAGAAATCTTAGCACAAACTTACTTCACCACCTCCATAGGAGACAAAGTTTGTAAAACTGAATTGTGGGTGTGGTGAGGGGTGTATTTATAGGCATTTTGAGGTTTTGGAAACTTTGCCCCTCCTGGTAGGATTGTATATCCCATACGTCACTAGCTCATGGACTCTTGCCAATTACATGAAAGAAATACCCAGAATCATACTATATGAAATGATAAATGCAATTTGTACAAAATTTGTATTTGGAGACATTTTTTAGATAGGGCGATCATGTTACTACATGATTGCTAACAGATTTGCCACATAATTTTAGAGAGTGGGGCCCTGGTTGAAAATCAAATGATGTGCCAAATACAATATGTACTGAGCTTGCAAGCGCTAACATGACCATGCTATCTATAATTACTGTATTTGTCAAAAAAAAAGCTACTGTGCTTGCAAAAGCTACTGTGACCATGCTATCTATAAGGAACTCGTGCTCGGTCTAGTAGTGGGCGTCTAATCTTATTTTGCATTACATTTGTAATTGGTGGGGAAGCATGCTCTTCTCTAAAGAGGCGACCAAATCACATCACACAAACAATGGAACAAAAAGGTAAAAATGCTAAATAATTATATTATAAAATAATTTTCATGCCAATGTGATCTTTATTTTAAATAGATCTTTATGCATTTTATCAGCGGTTGCCATCATTTGTGTACACTGTTTCCATTGGTGGGTGTTCCTTTCTCTTCCAAGACAGTGTGTATCTGTTAGTAATTCATTTATTATTAAACAAATCTAAAACAATTTTAGGAAATAGAAGTTGTGTAGGAATAGGTAATTTGTCACATGCTTAAGCCTTAAGATGACAGTTTAAGAATAAGGCCCCCCATTTATCAAGTTGCGTATGAGGCTCTGGAGGCCCATCGCTGGAGGCTCACAAGTCATCAGACCACAGCTTCCTAACCAGTACACCAGATATTATATAATAAATATACCAAAAATAACAAACAAAAAAAATATAGAATAAATGTGATAATAAAATACACAAAGTGAATCTTGAAACAAAAAAGTCCAAATATAAGGATATGTAACTCTTCTAAGAAAGGTCTCTTCACTCTTCTGCGGTCCTCTGCGTGTTCTCAAAGAAAAGGAAACAAGATATGCAACATAATGTAACTCTGTAACCACTTATAGTGTTACAATTCTGCTTGTTTAACTAGTGATTACTCACATTTGTTGGAGCTTATAGCCAAGCTCAGGGTAATGCGCACTCCCACTTTATACTGGTGGGAAAACAGTACTCTCAGGCAAATCTTATAAAAGCAAACATTTATTAAAATATATAAAAAGCGTCACAAATGCTTTTACAACACCTCTTACAAAGGGAAACTGAGTAATAATGGCTGTAAAATTACTCAAAAGAGTAGATGCTAGTCCTGGATGGAGATGGATGGATCTTAACCGCTTAGAACCACCGCTTCCCAGTGCCAGAAAGACCGCTCCTCCCTCAGGTGAATAAGTAGATGTAAAGACGTAAGAGAGTGTCAATTCCGACGTACGTTTCGCTGAATCAGCTTTTTCAAGGAATAAAGTGCGCATGTCCATGAGTCCTTTTAAACCTCTAATTGATGACAGAAAATGGAAACTTGAAGCCTGTCCCTCCATCTTGAAACAGGGCATCTCTTTCAGAGTGTTGGTACCATACTTATTCAAGCAATTATAGGTCTTTTTGTTTGTCCAAATAGATTTATGTGCATATATATATAGTGGTTAAGATAAAACAACATGTTACAATGATTTGTTACTATGAAATATGTTACAATGATTTGTTACTATGAAATACCATCTATCGCAATATTTTTGAAATGTAAAATAAGACATCCAATCCTTACTCATTTACAAAGTATACATTTTTTTCTTTTCTTTTTATGTTAAATGGTTAATACCATAGTTTCCAATAATATTAGATTAATATTTATATTTGTAACCAATTCGTGTATATATATATATATTCAGACCCACTTGGTCCTTTGGAAACAATGTATTCCATCTAGTGGTCTTATATTGTAATAACAATCTCCCTTTTGTACGTACACACTCTTACATTTATATTCGTATACCTTTTTTGTATGCAGAGTATGCACTGGACTGTTTCAATATATTATATATTACATTTCTAGTGTCTTTTTATTGCTACAACTTATTGAGGTTTTTGTATACCATTCACAGAAAAAACTTTCACAGAAAGTGATGGATTTCAAAATCCTAATTTAGTCCATTAGGAATGAAGCTATCCATAGTGTGTATCCACTTCATTTCTAACTGACCCAAACTATTCTCAATATCTCCTCCCCTCCAATTGTGTTCTAATCTTCTGATACCTAAGAATTCCAGATCACCTACCTTCCTGTTTTGTTTTCTATCAAAGTGTGCAGACACAGTATGGTTTTGATATCCCTTCTCAATATTATAGATATGTTCGTTTAATCTTGTTTTTAAAAGTCTTGAGGTACGTCCTATATAGATTAGATTACAAGAACAGCGTAAAAGGTAAATAACATTTTTACTGTTACATGTAATAAACTGATTAATATCATATTCTTTCTTATGATCCGCTGAGTAAAATTTATTACACATTTTTGCGGTCTTTTTCATCATTTTACATGCATTACAGTATTTGCATTTTCTAAAACCTATTTGAGATGGTAATAGCCAATTTTTCATGTTACTATTTTTGGCCAGTTGTTTGTTGCTATGGGAAAGTTGTAATTTCAAATTAGGAACTTTTTTGAACATCACATTTGGACCATCACCTAAAAATTCAACTAAACTAGAATCCCTTGAGAGTATACCCCAATGCTTCTGAATGATCTTCCTCAACTCTCTACTTTGTGTACTGTGTTGAAAAATCAACCTATTGGCAAGATTGTTATGTGACCCTCCCATATTGTCTTTATCTTTCATTTTATATTGCAATAACTCAGTCCTGTCCATATTTGTTACTTCTTCTATTATCTCTTCTAAAAATGTATTTGAATATTCTTTTTCTAAGAATCGTTCTTTTAGAATTACTGATTGAGCCCTAAATACCTCCTTATCTTTACAATTACGCTTTAAGCGAACAAATTGACCTTTTGGTACATTTTTTAGCCAATGTTTTTGATGGCAGCTATCCAGGCTGATATAATTATTTACGTCTATACTTTTGAAATAATTTTTTTATTTTAGTGTATCATTTTCGATATAGATTTCAAGATCAAGGAATTCTACCTTGGTTTTACTGTAATTCCAGGTCAGGGCTACCTTGAATTCATTGTTTTTTAGATATTTCATAAATTCTAAGAGCTGACTCTCACTCCCTGACCAGATTAAAAACAGGTCATCTATGTAGCGGCGATAGGACACCAGATATAGCGCCCAGTGGGAATTATATATATACTGATTTTCCCAGTTAGCCAATTATAAATTGGCATAACTGGGCGCAAATCTGGTGCCCATTGCCGTACCGCTTATTTGTAAATAATAATTACGATTAAACCAGAAATAATTGGTTTCTAAAATTATGGCAATACCTTCCAAGATAAATTCAAGTTGTTTGCTATTTAGTGAGTCATCTTTTTCTAAGATATTCTTAACAGATGAAATCCCTAGTTCTTTATCGATTATGGTGTATAATGAGGTGACGTCACTAGTTACAAGCCACCAGCTTTTGTCCCACTTAAGTGTTTCTAAATGATTGAGAATACTCATGGTATCCTTAAGGTATGATTTAGTCTCTTTCACATAAGTTTGTAAAAACTGATCTATATAAGCCGAAAGGTTACTAGTTAGGGAGTTAACCCCTGACACTATGGGTCTACCCGGGGGGTTAACTGGATCTTTATGCATTTTTGGCAATACATAGAATGTAGGAGTTTTAGGAACTTTATTATTAACATATAGATATTCCTTTTTATTCAGGATGTCCTCTTTAAGACCTTTGTTGACATATGCTTCTATCCTCTTTTTATACTTCAAGACTGGATTAGAATCCAATTTTGTAAATACATCTGTGTTGTTAAGCTGTCTAAGACATTCCTCATCATATTTGTTTTTATCCATAACATTACCATAGATCTGAACAACAACACAAAGGAGAGGAGAATGCATGGCAGCAACCAAAAAATCCCTTTAAAAATCATAAAGTTAATTATCAAAAAGAAACCACTACCCATAATAGATTTGATGAACTGGCAAGATTTAGCTCAGAAGATGAGGAGGTTTTTTTAGAAACCGGAAAGAGAAAATACACAAGAACAGATTCAGATCTGTTCAACAAAAGACGGAAAAACATGGACAGAACAGAACATTAAAAAACAGTCCAGAAAAGAAACTAGTAAAAAAATAAAACTATAAGCAATAAAGGTATTTTTAATTTATCTAGTATTAAACTAACAGAGGCACAAATGTCTGTTAAACAAAGGGTTAAACTTTGCTCCCAGCCATAGAATGAATACATTTGACAACTTTATAGGAGTTCAAATGTTTATAAGGAATCTATGTATTAAGAAATATTTCTCCAATAACCCCATAGTGAGTAATAATTCTGAAACTATAAGTAGATACAAACATGTAGAAGTAAGTAAAAAATCCTCATTTAATCCTGCACATTGCAAATCAGCCCCTATGGAAACGTTTCTGGAATGAGTCCATAGAGACATTCTATTTCTAATAGAATTAAAGAAGAATGACAAAATTGAGATAAAGCCCGCGGATAAGGGCAGTGGGACAGTTGTTATGGATAAAAACAAATATGATGAGGAATGTCTTAGACAGCTTAACAACACAGATGTATTTACAAAATTGGATTCTAATCCAGTCTTGAACTATAAAAAGAGGATAGAAGCATTTGTCAACAAAGGTCTTAAAGAGGACATCCTGAATAAAAAGGAATATCTATATGTTAATAATAAATTTCCTAAAACTCCTACATTCTATGTATTGCCAAAAATGCATAAAGATCCAGTTAACCCCCAGGGTAGACCCATAGTGTCAGGGGTTAACTCCCTAACTAGTAACCTTTCGGCTTATATAGATCAGTTTTTACAAACTTATGTGAAAGAGACTAAATCATACCTTAAGGATACCATGAGTATTCTCAATCATTTAGAAACACTTAAGTGGGACAAAAGCTGGTGGCTTGTAACTAGTGACGTCACCTCGTTATACACCATAATCGATAAAGAACTAGGGATTTCATCTGTTAAGAATATCTTAGAAAAAGATGACTCACTAAATAGCAAACAACTTGAATTTATCTTGGAAGGTATTGCCATAATTTTAGAAACCAATTATTTCTGGTTTAATCGTAATTATTATTTACAAATAAGAGGTACGGCGATGGGCACCAGATTTGCGCCCAGTTATGCCAATTTATATATGGCTAACTGGGAAAATCAGTATATATATAATTCCCACTGGGCGCAATATCTGGTGTCCTATCGCCGCTACATAGATGACCTGTTTTTAATCTGGTCAGGGAGTGAGAGTCAGCTCTTAGAATGTATGGAATATCTAAAAAACAATGAATTCAAGGTAGCCCTGACCTGGAATTACAGTAAAACCAAGGTAGAATTCCTTGATCTTGAAATCTATATCGAAAATGATACACTAAAATCAAAAAATTATTTCAAAAGTATAGACGTAAATAATTATATCAGCCTGGATAGCTGCCATCAAAAACATTGGCTAAAAAACGTACCAAAAGGTCAATTGGTTCGCTTAAGGCGTAATTGTAAAGATAAGGAGGTATTTAGGGCTCAATCAGTAATTCTAAAAGAACGATTCTTAGAAAAAGAATATTCAAATACATTTTTAGAAGAGAAAATACTAGAAATGTAATATATAATATATTGAAGCAGTCCAGTGCATACTATGCATACAAAATAGGTATACGAATATAAATGTAAGAGTGTGTACATACAAAAGGGAGATTGTTATTACAATATAAGACCACTAGATGGAATACATTGTTTCCAATGGACCAAGTGGGTCTGAATATATATATATATATATATATATATATATATATATATATATATATATATATATATATATACACGAATTGGTTACAAATATAAATTTTAATCTAATATTATTGGAAACTATGGTATTAACCATTTAACATAAAAAGAAAAGAAAAAATGTATACTTTGTAAATGAGTAAGGATTGGATGTCTTATTTTACATTTCAAAAATATTGCGATAGATGGTATTTCATAGTAACAAATCATTGTAACATGTTTCATAGTAACGAATCATTGTAACATGTTGTTTTATCTTAACCACTATATATATATGCACATAAATCTATTTGGACAAACAAAAAGACCTATAATTGGTTGAATAAGTATGGTACCAACACTCTAAAAGAGATGCCCTGTTTCAAGATGGAGGGACAGGCTTCAAGTTTCCATTTTCTGTCATCAATTAGAGGTTTAAAAGGACTCATGTACATGTGCACTTTATTCCTTGAAAAAGCTGATTCAGCGAAACGTACATCGGAATTGACACTCTCTTGCGTCTTTACATCTGCTTATTCACCTGAGGGAGGAGCGGTCTTTCTGGCACTGGGAAGTGGTGGTTCTAAGCGGTTAAGATTCTGCTTGTCCATCCATCTCCATCCAGGACTAGCATCTACTCTTTTGAGTAATTTTACAGCCATTATTACTCAGTTTCCCTTTGTAAGAGATGTTGTAAAAGCATTTGTGACGCTTTTTATATATTTTAATAAATGTTTGCTTTTATAAGATTTGCCTGAGAGTACTGTTTTCCCACCAGTATAAAGTGGGAGTGCGCATTACCCTGAGCTTGGCTATAAGCTCCAACAAATGTGAGTAATCACTCGTTAAACAAGCAGAATTGTTGCACTATAAGTGGTTACAGAGTTACACTATGTTGCATATCTTGTTTCATTTTCTTTGAGAACACACAGAGGACCTCAGAAGAGCGAAGAGACCTTTCTTAGAAGAGTTAAATATCCTTATATTTGGACTTTTTTGTTTCACGATTCACTTTGTGTATTTTATTATCACATTTATTCTACACCAGATATTAGCTGGCAGATTTAATCACCCCTGGTACATTCGCCCGAGGTGATTGACAACCTCTTACTTGCACACCATTTGGCTACCAAAGGATACCAATAGAACAAACAAATTATATAATAGAAGTAAATTAGAACGCTGTTTTAAATCATGTGCTCTATTTGTCGATTAAATTATAAGTTTACATTGAAGGGATAAGAGGAATTTTGCATAAGGGATTTTGTTAAGGTAGTATTTCAAGGACGCATGATTCCATTTAGAAAATCACCAACATTAAAATAAAATTGCCCTGCCTCACTAAAATAAAAAAATATCAGAATGATTAAAAAACTGAAAAATAAAATTAAGAAAATAATTATAATAATGGGACATTTGGGAACATTTGGAGGGACACTGCCTACGCTGCCGCAGTGGACCAGCCACCACTGCTCCTGTGATATGAGATACTGCATTAAGTAAGATAAGCATTAGTGTAGACCTGCATGATGAGAGTCCATTGGTACAACTGAAGAGCAGTCCCATGAAGCAAATTCAAAAAAGAGGAGTAGAATCTCAAATGTTAAGAGATTTCTTAAAGACAGGGAATACAGCACTCTTTAAATATTACAAAACACTTATTTATTCATCCAGTTCTAAAACCAAGAACAGAAAACAAAAACATTAATGCAGGTGTAGCAAAGGTTAATACCCATTCATACAGCAGAAGCAGTCATAGGCAATTATGTCCTTAGTTCATCCTAAGTTATATCTGCAAATGATTACAGTTCTTACCCAAAAACATTGTGTGCACACAAAAAGAAAAACAAACAAAAAGTTCTTATTATTGGCAAGTAGTGACCAGCACTGGTATATTGTTAGTTGCAAAGCATGCTTATTTCAACGTATCCAGATAAGTAAAGGTTAGGAGTAGTCCCCTTATGTGTATATAGGTTCAATCAGTTCTTGATTAGATATAGTCACAGAAATTTAACAACAGCAGTGTGTACATATGTAGCGATGTCAAGCAAAAGCTGTTAGTTGTTAGCCTATTGTAGTTACCATTGAAACATAAAACAAAAGCATGTATTGTGACAGTGTTACTTTCCGCAAACTGGCTCAAATGAAAAGTTCTCAGTCCCTTGACTTATGAGAATATATTACCTTTCTTGCAGCCACCCCTCCCTTCACTTAGCTCTTGTTGATCCGTTCCCGGGTTATTCTCTTATTAGCAGACCACGGCTTCATTCAACTCTCTAGGTCCTTTACACTTCTGTTGCAGCAATTTTCAAGCTTCAGCTTCAAACAAACAAGCTGACAAAGTGTTTCACCCATAATCCTTTGCGATAAGGGCTTCATCAGGGCTGTCATTCATTGGGTATGCCGTTCCTTTAAAGTGGCTAGCTCCTCCTCTTTGAACTTCATGTTATAGCTTATGATGAACTGACCAAAATAGCATATTTTTTAATCTTACTATCTTTAGTCAATGCATATCCTACTTTCATACAATGGCATTCACACTTTAAATCATATTTACATATTTACATGTTAATAACGAGAAAGAATGTGGCTTTGATCATTATTTATTTCTTGGGGAAGTTTGTTTATATTACAATAAGTACAAATCTAATGTAGTAATACTCAAAAAACACTGTAGAATTTAAATAAACAAAGAGAAGAGATTCATATATTAATATGTCTTTTTCATCTCCCTATTGTTTACATTAGTAATTGTTATTCACATACTTATGGAAAGTCTGTCTTCTTTCCTTTCCTTTACTAGAGATGTTATTTTCATTTTTGGGATCATTTCCATTTCATATCTTATTTCTTTTTATAGGAAGCTTATAAATTCAAATTTTTCATTTAAACCAAGAGGAGCCAATGTTTTAAGAACATACTGTACATCCACTTGGCTTCTTTTTGTAGGAGACATTCATCTTGGTCACTACCTCTTCCAGATGTTATCCCTCTATCTATATTGATACATTTTATTGATTCTGGATTAGAGTTGTGGTGTTCTAAAAAATGTCTTTCCACACTCGTGTCCCTAGAGGTGGCGATATTGTCTATATGCTCTCTTATGCAGTCCTTTAGTTGCCTTTTTGTTTTTCCGACATAGAACTTTGGACAAGAACAATAGAGAAGATACACCACCCCAAAGGACTCACAATTGAAAAAGTTTGGTAGGTTTTTTTTCCGTTCCAAAAACTTTTGTGCGTGCCATAAAGGACAGTATACGCATTTCCCACAGGGGAAATTCCCTTCAACCTTGTGTGAGCTCAGCCAATTGCCCATATGTGGGAACCTTACATAGTTGCTTGATAATAAAGTGTCTTTTAAATTCTGTGCTCTCCTTGCCGTTATTAGAGGAGTTGTACCTACCAACCTTTTGACCCTTTCATCCAAAAGTAGGTAATGCCAATTATTTTTAAAGATTTTTCTTAAAGATTCCCATTTGCAATTACATTTAGTAATATATCTAATTGTTTGATTTCCATTTCATTTGTTCTCATCACTTACATACAGGAGTTTATCCTTTTTGTGTTCCTTGCTCTTGCTCTTGCCCTTTTTATTGACTTTCTTGAGTACCCTTTTTTAAAGAAATTTAATCTGCATAAGATTTGCATGTTCCTCAAATATCAACTGAACAGTTCCTTCTTATTCTAAGGAACTGTCCAGTTGGCACGCCTTTCTTTACGCCTATTGGGTGTGCAATAGATGCTTCAAGTATGCTATTTGTAGCTGTACTCTTTCTATAATTTTTTGTAGTTAAGACTGTACCTTGTTTCTTAATCTTAATATCCTGAAAATTCAATTCCCCCTCACTTATTTCATATGTTAAGAAAATATTTATTGTGTTTACATTTAATTTGATAATAAAATCTTTCAGAATATCCACTGGGCCATCCCACAGTATCAGAATATCGTCCACATATTGGACCCACAGCTGTATATATATTTATCCGCAATGTCTCCATGCCTGCCTGCACATACCACCCCCATTGCCCGTCCCTTCAATTGTTGGTATATCTGATTGTCAAACATGAATACATTGTGGTTCAAAACAAACTGTAACAAAGTAATGATTAGATCCATATGTTTTTTACAATGTTCACCTCGTGTCTCCAAAAACGTGTCTTGCTGCATCAACCGCTATCTCATGAGGAATTGAGGCATACAGACTTTCAACATCTAAGGATACTTAGATAGTTGAACTTGAGAGAATCAGGCCATACGATTTTCTCAAAAGGTCCAGTGTGTCCTTCACATACGATGGAAATGTGATTAAAAAAGGTTTAAGAAAAATGTCAATATAGTTTCCTATTTTCTCTGTGAGACTCCCTATCCCTAAAACTATAGGATGACCAGGTGGATTAGTACTATTTTTGTGCAATTTAGGAATTGTATAGTACAGAGGAGTAACCGGATGTTCTGGATACATCAATTTCAGTTCTTTTGGTGTAATTAGTCCCTCTATTTTTGCATCATTTAGAAGAGTTCAAACTGGTCTCTCTTTATTGGATTAAAGGTTAATTTGGCATACTGTTCTTTTTCATTAAGCTGGCATTTAACCTTTTTTACATACTGTTTTTCATCCATAAGGACCAGATTTCCTCCTTTATCCGCCGGCTTAATGATAATGTTTTTTGCTAATATTAGTCCTTTTAAAGCCTCTCTTTCTTTATATATCAGGTTGTCATTCACAGTAATATTGTCATACATTTTTTCAATATCCTTTTCTACTGCTTTTATAAATTAATTCACTGCGGGTACTAGGGACAGGGATGGCATATATGATGACCTGGGTTTTAGATCTGTCCTAGGTAGGGTTTCTTGTGTATGTGGAGGTGTCATTTCTGAGTGTATAGACATTTGACTGTTGTTCTCAATCAGATTTTGTTCTACATTCTCTCCTAAAAGGGAGACCATATCTGTTAAAGCTTCATTATCACATTCTTTTTATTTTTAGTTGTATTTCCCATTTTATTTCCCATTATTTGTTACAGGACTATTTTTCTACCAAAAAAATGTGTAAATCTTTTAAGATTTTTCTGTTGGGCAGAAAGATAGACCCTTTTCAATGGGCAACATTTAAAGGAAGGAAAGATTAACTAACTGCAAATAATTCTTCTCCTTTGCATATTCACCTAGAAGTCCTTCATCTGCCCTCTTCTCGGGTGTCTCCTGCCCTGAAAATTGCCTTGATCTGGGAAATTCCTTCCAGCTCTGTATTGTCTTGTTTGATACCTCCTGTTTGATGTATCTGTATTGTGTCCCTTGTGTTCTCTTTCTACCCCCTCTTCTCCTGTTTCACCACATCTGCCTCTGCCCTGCCCCATACTGTTTTTTTACATTGGAGTTGCTCTATATATCAGAAGTGTCCGTCCCTGAATCATATGTACCCTTTTCTGATTTGTAGGAGTAGAATTTCCCTTTTTTATTAGTCATCTTGATCTCTACACAATTTCCTACATTTTCTGGATTTTTGTACTTTTGATATGTACATTTTCATTTCCCCATTTAGTTTCTCAAAATCGGGATCTTCTTCAAAACCATTTACTGTTTTTAAAGCATAATCAACCTCCAATTTTGCTTTATCTAGTCTTGTCTCATTCCGTTTTACCAACATTTCCATCAATCCTATGGAGTAGGAAGACAGTTTTTCATTCCACTCATTTATGAAATCATCCCTTGTATTCTGTCCAGGGTCAATTTTTAACCTAAGGCCTCGCGGGATAATTTTATTACCGATGTAGTTATTCAAGATAGAATTCTCTGCTCTTAATTTTACTTGTTTTACAACATTACTCCTATATTTTTGTAAAACATTAAACACATTCCATTAAACACATATATTCCTTACTTTTCCCCCTTAAATGTTAAATTTATATATTTAAATGACCTGTTCAAATATACAAATATATATCTGCAAACTATCACAGTTCTTACCCAAAAACATTGTGTGCACAATGTGTGAAGGGAGGGGTTGCTGCAATAAAGGTAATATATTCTCAAAAGTCAAGGGACTGAAAACTTTTCGTTTGATCCAGTTTGCGGAAAGTAACACTCCCTGTCACAATACATGCTTTATTTTATGTTTCCCTGTTAACTACAATCGGCTAACAACTAACAGCTTTTGCTTGACATTGCTACATATGTATACATTGCTGTTGCTAAATGTCTGTGACTATATCTAATCAAGAACTGATTGAACCTATATACACATAAGAGGACTGCTCCTAACCTTTGCTTATCTGGACAGGCTGAAATAAGCATGCTTTGCAACTAACAATATACCAGAGCTGGTCACTACTTGCCAATAATAAGAAGTTTTTGTTTGTTTTTCTTTTTGTGTGCACACAATGTTTTTGGGTAAGAACTGTAATCATTTGCAGATATAACTTAGGATGAACTAAGGAGATAATTGTCTATGACTGCTTCTGCTGTATGAATGGGTATTAACCTTTGCTACACCTGCATTAATCTTTTTGTTTTCTGTTCTTGGTTTTAGAACTGGATGAATAAATAGGTGTTTTGTAATATTTAAAGAGTGCTGTATTCCCTGTCTATAATGAATTTCGTAAGATCTGAGATTCTACTCCTCTCTTCTTTGAATGTATACATTTACACATAGATGGGTCTGCACCAATTAGGGGCCCCATCCGGGGGGCGATCCGATATACGGTGTAGTTTTTTGCGCAAGTGCGGGAACCCGCGCTGCCTGTAGTTTCACCTCGCACATCGGGGTATTACATATACCCCGCCGGCAGTTGCTAAAGTGCCGTAAGTCAGACAAACTAGCGATGTCCAGAAATGAGCGTAACTACAAATTTCTGGAGTCGCCAATGATTTACGACACTGCGCCTAAAAAAACTATCGAAAATATTAAATCTCCCTTAACTGTCTAACCTGCCTCCCAAAAATAGCCCGACACCTATACCCCTATATCCGCAATCCCCCCTCTCACTCCTAACAATAAATGTATTAACCCCTAGACGACAACCCCCCACAACGCAATAAGCCTAATTATTAACCCCTAAACCGCCATAGCCCACACCGCAATAAACCTGTCCTAGTACTAACTCCTAAACATAGATATTGACGGCAGATAAGAGCCATAGGCCCAGCAAGTCTGCCCGACCTTACCTAACAGTATAAACTTATCTAGTTCGTAGGATAGCCCTATGCTTGTCCCATGCATTTTTAAAGTCCCCCACAGTGTTTGTTGCTACTACCTCTTGAGGAAGTTTATTCCATAAATCAATCACTCTTTCTGTAAAGAAGTGCTCCCTCAAATTATTCCTGAATCTACTACCCTTTAGCTTGAGCTCATGACCCCTTGTTCTAGAATTTTCCATTTTATGTAAAATACCCACAGCCTCAGTTTTACTAAACCCTTTAATGTACTTGAAAGTTGCTATCATATCACCTCTTTCCCTTCTCTCCTCTAAGCTATACATATTTAGGTCATTGAGCCTATCCTGGTAAGTTTTATTTTTTAGACCATGTACCATTTTGGTAGCCCTCCTTTGCACAGATTCAAGTTTGTTAATATCCTTCTGAAGATATGGCCTCCAGAACTGCACACAATACTCAAGATGAGGCCTAACTAATGATCTATAAAGTGGCATAAGAACCTTACTATTTCTGCTGCAAATACCTCTACCAATACATCCAAGCATTCTGCTAGCCTTACTCGCTGCATTACTACATTGTTTACTAAGTTTTAAATCATCTGAAATAATAATTCCCAAGTCCTGTTCCTCGTCTATAACAGTCAGTAAAGTGTCATTGAGTCTGTAATTAACATTTGGATTTTTCTTCCCTAAATGCATTATTTTACACTTTGCTGTGTTAAACTTTAGATCCCAGTCGTTTGTCCAATCCTCCAATTGTTGTATATCACTTCTCATTTTGTCTACCCCCCCTGGAACATCCACTCTGTTGCAAATTTTTGTATCATCTGCAAAGAGACATACTTTCCCCTGTAGCCCTTTGCTTATATCGCAGATAAATATGTTAAACAAAACAGGCTCCAGAACTGACCCCTGAGGAACACCACTAGTAACAGCCCCCTCTGCTGAATGAACTCCATTTACTAAGACACTTTGTTTTCTGTCCTTAAGCCAGCATTCCACCCAGTTCATAATTTTTGAATCTAGACCAAGGAGATATAGTTTGTGAATAAGTTTATTGTGTGGGATGGTGCCAAATGCTTTGCTGAAATCTAGATATGCTACATCAACTGCTCCTCCCTTGTCTAATACTTTTGTTACATAATCAAAGAAATCAATTAGATTAGTCTGACATGATCTCCCTGAAGTAAAACCATGCTGATTTTGGTCCTCTAAATTGTTTGTCTTTATGTAAGTCATAATTCTTTCTTTTAAGAGGCTTTCCATTAATTTCCCTACTACTGAAGTTAAACTAACTGGCCTGTAGTTGCCAGATTCTTCTCTACTGCCCTTTTTATGAAGAGGTATTACATTTGCTATTCGCCAATCATCTGGGACAGCTCCTGTTAATAGTGACTGATTAAACAGATCAGTTAATGGGACAGTTAGCACTGATCGAAGTTCTTTTAAAACCCTTGGATGAATATTTTCAGGACCCACTGCCTTTGTAACATTTATTTTTGATAATGCTAACAAAACCTCATCCTCTGTAAAAAGATTACTGTTAAGCTTGTTTCTATTTTGCGTAGCATCCCTTAATGTAGACATTGTATCTTCACAATCTTTAGTGAAAACAGAACAGAAGTAATCATTGAGACAGTCTGCAATCTGCTTATCTCCTTCTATTATTCTACCAACTGATTTCAATTTTACTATTCCTACCTTATTTTTTCTTCTTTCACTGATATATCTAAAGAATGTTTTGTCCCCATGTTTTACTGACTGTGCTATCTTCTCTTCTGCATGAGCTTTAACCTTCCTAATTAACGGCTTAGTCTTTTTTTGTTGGAGTCTCCATATTTTCATATCATCATCTGCTTGTGTGTGTCCGGAGCCCACCGCCACCTAAATTATATGTATTAACCCCTAAACTGCCGCTCCTGGACCCCGCCGCCACCTACATTAAATTTCTTAACCTCTAATCTGACCCCCCTACACCGCTGCCACCTACATTAAATTTATTAACCCCTAATCTGACCCCCCTACACCGCCGCCACCTACATTAAATATATTAATCCCTAATCTGACCCCTCTACACTGCTGATTGGATCAGCCAATAGAATTGACCTTGCATTCTATTGGCTGATCCAATAAGCCAATCGGATTGAACTTCAATCCGATTGGCTGATTAAATCAACCAATCAGATTTTTCCTACCTTAATTCCGATTGGCTGATAGAATCATATCAGCCAATCGTAATTCAAGGGACGCCATCTTGGATGACGTCATTTAAAGGACCAGCCATTCGTCGGGTAGTCGTCCGCCTAGAAGGATGTTCCGCGCCGGAGGTCTTCAAGATGGAGCCGTTCCCCGTTGGATGGATGAAGATAGAAGATGCCGCTTGGATGAAGATGTCTGCCGGTCCGGATGTCCTCTTCTGTCCGGATAGGATGAAGACTTCTGCTGGTCCGGATGTCCTCTTCTGCCCCATCGAATGACCACTGTTGCCGGGCTGGGTGAAGACGGCTCAAGGTAGGGTGATCTTCAATGGGGTAGTGTTAGGTTTTTTTAAGGGGGGATCGAGTGGGTTTTAGAGTAGGGGTGTGTGGGTAGTAGGTTGTAATGTTAGGGGGGGGTATTTTATTTCTTTTTTTTACAGGTAAAAGAGCTGATTACCAATGCCCTGTAATGTAATATTGTTGTATTTTTTGTATTTTAGTGTTTGTTTTTGTAATATAGTTTATTTTATTTAATTGTATTTTATTGTAGATAATTGTAGTTAATTTATTTAATTAATTTATTGATAGTGTAGTGTTAGGTGTATTTGTAACTTAGGTTAGGATTTATTTTACAGGTAATTTTGTAATTATTTTAACTAGGTAGCTATTAAATTTTTATTAACTATTTAATAGCTATTGTACCTAGCTAAAATAACTACAAAGTTACCTGTAAAATAAATATAAATCCTAAAATAGCTACAATGTAATTATTAATTATATTGCAGCTATCATAGGGTTTATTTTATAGGTAAGTATTTAGTTTTAAATAGGAATAATTTAGTTAATAATATTAATATTATTTATATTTATTTAAATAATAATTAAGTTAGGGGGTGTTAGGGTTAGACTTAGGTTTAGGGGGTAATACATTTAATGTAGGTGGCGGCAGTGTAGGGGGTCAGATTAGAGGTTAATATATTTAATGTAGGTGGCGGCTGTGTAGGGGGGTCTGATTAGGGATTAATAAATTTAATGTAGGTGGCGGCAGTCTAGGGGGTCAGATTAGGGGTTAATAAATTTAATGTAGGTGGTGGCGGTGTAGGGGGGTCAGATTAGGGGTTAATATATTTAATGTAGGTGGCGGCGGTGTAGGGGGGTCAGATTAGGGGTTAATATATTTAATGTAGTTGGCGGTGGTGTAGGGGGTTCAGATTAGGGGTTAATATATTTAATGTAGGTGGCAGAGGTGTAGGGGGGTCAGATTAGGTTTTAATACATTTAATAAGGGGTGACGGCGGTGTAGGGGGGTCAGATTAGAGGTTAATAAATTTAATGTAGGTGGCGATGGGCTCCAGAAGTGGCGGTTTAGGGGTTAGTACTAGGACAGGTTTATTGCAGTGTGGGCTATGGCGGTTTAGGGGTTAATATGTAAGCTTATTGCGTTGTGGGGGGTTATCGGTATAGGGGTTAATACATTTATTGTTAGGAGTGAGAGGGGGGATTGCGGATATAGGGGTATACGTGTCGGTCTATTTTTGGGAGGCAGGTTAGACAGTTACGGGAGATTTAATATTTTAGTTAGTTTTTTTTAGGTGCAGGCAGTTTCTAAAGTGCCGTACGTCACTGGCAACTCCGGGAATTTGTAGTTACGCTCATTTCTGAACATCGCTAGTTTGTCCGACTTACGAGCACTTTAGCAACTGCCGGCGGGGTATATGTAATACCCCGATGTGTGAGGTGAAACTACGGGTGGCCTGGATTCCCTCGCTGTGCCGAAAACTACGCCGTATATCGGATCCCGCCCTAGAAGTTATCTTGCTTCTATAAATTTACACCTAACTGTTTGAACAGGTGATTAAAATATAAAGAGCTCTATTATGTATTATGCTTTGTGCACCAAGCAAAGAGCCCCCATGCATAGTCTGTAAAATATGTGAATCTATAAATCCCAAGCCATTGCATTGGATCCATTGTCAATAAAAGACCCTCTGAAGAGTAATTGCTTAGTAATGAAGTGTAATATTTTGGAACACCAGGCCACCCTCAGTCTACATGTTTGCACATTTGATCTGAGGTCTAATGGGAACACAAATATAGGTATTTATGCACATTTGCAACCTATGAAGATAGTTCAGGGTGAGAGAAATTGGCACTGCATGCATCACATATAAAATATGGCAATATTTTCATCTTCATTGCCTGTATCCTTCTACACCAGTAAATTGGTTTAGCAGCCCAATCTTCCAGATCTTTTTGGCTATACATTGACAGTTTGTGATAGTTTAATTAAAATACTTTATGTAATTGAGTTGATAGGTCTGTTCCTAGATACAGTAGTAGGCCTACTCAACAGAAGGCACTGATGCAAAATATTTTTGGGCCCCTAAAGGTAACTCAGTTGTAAGCAACAGTAATATGTATGCTGCTCTGTATAATGATTCTGCCCTCATCTATGTATAGCCTTGTTGCTATGGGCCCCCCAGAACTTGTGACACTGCACCTTCTGCACCAGTGGTAGTTCCACCCCTACCTAAATACCCGAGGGAAGAATTAGGTCTTTTACAGAGGTAAATTCACTGTAAACATTTATTGTCAGTGTCCATTAACTTTTTTAAAGATTCTAGGAATCACATAGATAATATAACCCTATAATCAATATAGATGTAAAGCTTTATGAGGGGCATGTCAAAAGGTTTAAAAGTTTTATAATATTTATTGGAATACTGATCTGGCCTTTGACTTTGCCCAGTTGGGGAGAATCAATAGTATTCAAGACCTCCATGATTGTTATTGGCTCCTCTAAATCTTCTATTGTGTGGTCTGATAATAAAGGTAAGTCTATTTGGCCAACATAGTTAAAGATATTTTGATCTGATCTTAACTCATTTGACTGTGTAATATTTAAAGAGCCTTGCAATATGTGTGGAACAATGTGGCTACACCCCTAATGTCTCCTGCCTCATTTGTCCATGATGCAGAGAGCTTAGGAACAAAAGTGCCTTTAAATTTTCTACTAAAAATTCCTGCCTAATTTCCTCAAACATAATTTTTTCTTTAGGTGTAGGGTATGTTTGTGTGTCAGTAATTGGAGATGAATTTGTAGAACCTTTTCAAAAGCCTGTAATTGGCCCACTATGGTTGGGTTGTGTTTGGTTATGTTTCTTTTCAATGTTTCCTTCTGTAGCCCTGCTACTAGCTTGGTGTATCTGTCATTGATTACCCATTTAAGATGACCTTTTAATTTGATAAATTCATCCCTGATGACTGCCATATAGACATCCCATATTGTATGGAGGCCAAGGAGTTGTCCAGTCTCCAAACTTATGGCTAGATTTAGAGTTCTGCGGCCAAAGGGGTGCGTTAGCTACGCTGGCTTTTTTCCCCTGCACCTTTTAAATACCGTTGGTATTTAGAGTTCACAGAATGGCTGCGTTAGGCTCCAAAAAAGGAAGTGTAGAGCATATTTACCGCCAATGCAACTCTAAATACCAGCGTTGCTTACGGACGCGGCCAGCTTCAAAAACGTGCTTGTGCACGATTCCCCCATAGAAAACAATGGGGCCATTTGAGTTGAAAAAAAACCTAACACCTGCAAAAAAGCAGCGTTCAGCTCCTAACGCAGCCCCATTGTTTTCTATGGGGAAACACTTCCTACGTCTGCACCTAACACTCTAACATGTACCCCAAGTCTAAACACCCCTAATCTTACACTTATTAACCCCGTAACGTAAGTGGCGGCGGTGTACGGAGCGGCAGATTAGGGGTTAAAAATTTTTAATAGAGTGGCGGCGATGTGGGGGGACCTTGGTTTAGGGGTACATAGGTAGTTTATGGTTGTTAGTGTACTTTAGAGCACAGTAGTTAAGAGCTTTATGAACCGGCGTTAGCCCAGAAAGCTCTTAACTACTGTCTTTTTTCTGCGGCTGGAGTTTTGTCGTTAGATTTCTAACGCTCACTTCCGCCAAGACTCGAAATACCGGCGTTAGAAAGATCCCATTGAAAAGATAGGATACGCAAATGGCGTAGGGGGATCTGCGGTATGGAAAAGTCGCGGCTGCAAAGTGAGCGTTAGACCCTTTCCTGACTGACTCCAAATACCAGCGGGCGGTAAAAACCAGCGTTAGGAGCCTCTAACGCTGGTTTTGACGGCTACCGCCAAACTCTAAATCTAGGCCTTAGTTATTTACATACGGCTAGATTTAGAGTTTTGTCGGTAACGACCCGCGAATCTAACGCTGGCTTTTTTCTAGCCGCACCTTTAAAATAACTCTAGTATTGAGAGTCCACAGAATGGCTGCGTTAGGCTCCAAAAAAGGAGCGTATAGCATATTTAACGCAACTTCAACTCTCGATACCAGAGTTGCTTACGGACGCGGCCAGCCTCAAAAACGTGCTGATCGGAACAGCCAATAGAATGCGAGCTCAATCTGATTGGCTGATTGGATCAGCCAATCGGATTGAACTTGATTCTGATTGGCTGATTCCATCAGCCAATCAGAATATTCCTACCTTAATTCCGATTGGCTGATGAATCCTATCAGCCAATCGGAATTCGAGGGATGCCATCTTGGATGACGTCATTTAAAGGAACCGTCATTCGTCGTTCAGTCGTCGGCCAGGATGGATGTTCCGCGTTGGAGGTCTTCAGGATGCTGCCGCTCCGCTCTGGATGGATGACGATAGAAGATTCCGCTTGGATGAAGACTTCAATCGGATGGAAGACCTCTTCTGCCCTGCTTGGATGAAGACTTCTACCGGATGAAGGACCTCTTCTTGCTCCGCTTGGATGAAGAATTTGGCTCGGCTGGGTGAAGACGACTCAAGGTAGGGAGATCTTCAGGGGCTTAGTGTTAGGTTTATTTAAGGGGGGTTTGGGTTAGATTAGGGGTATGTGGGTGGTGGGTTGTAATGTTGGGGGGGGTATTGTATGTTTTTTTTTACAGGCAAAAGAGCTGAACTTCTTGGGGCATGCCCCGCAAAGGGCCTTGTTCAGGGCTGGTAAGGTAAAAGAGCTTTGAACTTTAGTAATTTAGAATAGGGTAGGGCATTTTTTATTTTTGGGGGCTTTGTTATTTTATTAGGGGGCTTAGAGTAGGTGTAATTAGTTTAAAATTGTTGTAATATATTTCTAATGTTTGTAAATATTTTTTTATTTTTTGTAACTTAGTTCTTTTTTATTTTTTGTACTTTAGTTAGTTTATTTCATTGTATTTATTTGTAGGAATTGTATTTAATTTATTTATTGATAGTGTAGTGTTAGGTTTAATTGTAGATAATTATAGGTATTTTATTTAATTTATTTATTGATAGTGTAGTGTTAGGTTTAATTGTATCTTAGGTTAGGATTTATTTTACAGGTAAATTTGTAATTATTTTAACTATTTTAGCTATTAAATAGTTCTTAACTATTTAATAGCTATTGTACCTGGTTAAAATAAATACAAAGTTACCTGTAAAATAAATATTAATCCTAAAATAGCTATAATATCATTATAATTTATATTGTAGCTATATTAGGATTTATTTTACAGGTAAGTATTTAGCTTTAAATAGGAATAATTTATTTAATAAGAGTTAATTAATTTTGTTAGATTAAAATTATATTTAATTTAGGGGGGTGTTAGTGCTAGGGTTAGACTTAGCTTTAGGGGTTAATACATTTATTAGAATAGCGGTGAGCTCCAGTCAGCAGATTAGGGGTTAATAATTGAAGTTAGGTGTCGGCGAGGTTAGGGAGGGCAGATTAGGGGTTAATACTATTTATTATAGGGTTAGTGAGGCGGATTAGGGGTTAATAACTTTATTATAGTAGCGGTGCGGTCCGCTCGGCAGATTAGGGGTTAATAAGTGTAGGCAGGTGGAGGCGACGTTGAGGGGGGCAGATTAGGGGTTAATAAATATAATATAGGGGTCGGCGGTGTTAGGGGCAGCAGATTAGGGGTACATAGCTATAATGTAGGTGGTGGCTCTCTGCGGTCGGCAGATTAGGGGTTAATTATTGTAGGTAGCTGGCGGCGACGTTGTGGGGGGGCAGGTTAGGGGTTAATAAATATAATATAGGGGTCGGCGTTGTTAGGGGCAGCAGATTAGGGGTACATAAGTATAACGTAGGTGGCGGTCGGCAGATTAGGGGTTAAAAAAAATTAATCGAGTGTCGGCGATGTGGGGGGGCCTCGGTTTAGGGGTAGATATTTAGTTTATGGGTGTTAGTGTACTTTAGAGTACAGTAGTTAAGAGCTTTATGAACCGGCGTTAGCCCAGAAAGCTCTTAACTACTGATTTTTTTCTGCGGCTGGAGTTTTGTCGTTAGATTTCTAACGCTCACTTCAGCCACGAATCTAAATACCGGCGTTAGAAAGATCCCATTGAAAAGATAGGATACGCAATTGACGTAAGGGGATCTGCGGTATGTAAAAGTCGCGGCTGAAAAGTGAGCGTTAGACCCTTTTTTGAATGACTCCAAATACCGGTGGTAGCCTAAAACCAGCGTTAGGAGCCTCTAACTCTGGTTTTCACGGCTACCGCCAAACTCCAAATCTAGGCCATAATGAGTAATTTCTGACATCTTCTAAATTCGAGAGAGAGACAGTTCTAAAATTCTCAAGTAGCTGCAGAATTTTTCTATGTCTGCTGGTGTTTTATAAATGAAGAGTTGATTATCTTGTGATACTTTTATGCAAAATAGGACCATCTATAGGGGATCCACAGGTATCAAAGGTTCTGTGGGAGATATATAGCCTCTCTTTGTTTTACAAGGGTGTAAGAGCTTACATTTGGGAACAGCTGAATGTTGTTCTCTCAAACTTGAGACGTTTGCATTTTCGTGATGCTGCCATTACCTTTTCTTTATAACCAAATTGATGGAATTTAATGATTATGTCTCTAGGCAGGTAGATTCTATGTGAGCACAATACACTTGTGGCTCTTGATCTGGGCCTAAATTCAATAAATGTTAAAACGTTTTTGTAGGATAGAACAGGAAGTTGGGCCTGAGTTATGATTTCAGGTGTGTTACAAAATTAAATATTTTGTGTGCAGCATCTTTTGTTTAAGTCTTCTATCTGGGAATGCAGTTGAGTGATTATCAAAGCTTCAGATCTTAGCCTATAGGAAGATGTTTCCATCTCTGAGATCAGCTCTTTGTGACCCAGCACCCTTCTCCAGCATTATTATTAATGGCACATTCTGGTATAAGTGATGGCATCACACCCACATGTAGAAACATCACGTACATGTCCTGATTCCCCTAACTGAGACCTAACTCGAAACCACCTCATAAGTTACCTAACTCTTCAGGGGGGCACTATTAGCTCCAAATTAGCCCCTAAAAGATTAAGACATGTGGCTGTTCTCTGCACTATTTTTCTATACTTTTTGCATATTCCACTATAACTTTAACTTGAGTGAAAATAGAGGAATATTTTTTTTTCCCCAATCCTTAGCTATTGCAAATGTGCTGTAGTAAATAAGTATACCAATAACATACCTCACCTCTTTCTTGGAACACCAATGTGTATTTGTATTTTTGCATGCTTCAACTGTATCAGACTAAAGGCCCTTAAATCTCGGACAGTTCCAGCAAGTAAGTTGCTCTACACACCTGTCCACAATTTCTCCAAAAAAAATTGATGATTGAAAAGAGATCCTATGAAATACACTTGGACCAGGTGCCATCTTGTAGTAATTGTTAAAATAGCTTGTATAGTCTTGCACAATGTAATGTGTGTTTTGCGAAAGTAAATTCTTGAAATTAGAGCTTAGTCTCCACAGTGAAGCCTAGATCCATATACCATGCCTGGTGTTGACCTATCTTGTTTTGGAATATTTGAAATACCTATTATATTATTTCCTTTTTTATGTAAATAGATTATATGGATTATAAATAAAATAATTTTAAAACAATACACTACATGACAAATAAATATTTGGTTTTATGTTCTGTGTTTAACAAAATTCTTATTTTTCAATAACCTGTAGATAATTGGAGATTGTAGGGTACATTTGGAAATGGATACTTTGATTTGCACTGTTATTAGGACATTATAAATAATAGCATGGTTAATATTGGATATTACATCATAAATGATATGGGTCAATTCCAATCTTTACGATCTGCTGTTTTTAGCTCCTGATCTTTATTTTTCAAGTACTGAGCAATCACAATCTAAGTGATAACAACATTTAAGTTTGAATTGGATCCTAGCAGATAGCTTGCGCAATGCTGCCCGGCACTTCTGCACAGCCAATCACACGTTAGCAGAAGCTGTTAACCATGCAGATTAAATCAGGATAATTAAGATCTGCCATACTTTAGGTGATAGAGAGGTTAATAAGCAGTGGTATTAACACCTATGAAGCTGTCAATATTAAACTTAAAGTCTAGTCAAAATTAAATTTTCATGATTCAGATAGGGCATGCAGTTTTAAACAACTGTCCAATTTATTATGATTATAAAATTTGCTTTGTTCTCTTGTTGTTTTTTGTTGAAAGCTATACCTATGTAGTCTATATGCTAAGTTTTAAGCCCTTGAAGGGGCCTCTTATCTCAATGCATTTTGACAGTTTGTCACAGCTAGACAGAGCTACTTCATGTGTGCCATACAGATAATATTGTTCTCACTCCCATGGAGTTATTTATGAGTCAGCACTGAATGGCTAAAATGCAAGTCTGTCAAAAGAACTGAAATAAGGGGGCAGTCTGCAGAGGCTTAGATACAAGGTAATCACATAGGTAAAAAGCAAATTAATATAACCATGTTGCTTATGTAAAACTGGGTAATAAAGGGATCATTTATATTTATAAGCCATAAAAACTCTGTAGCAGACTGTCCCTTTAATATATCAGTGTTTGTTATGTAAAACTATTGAATGGGTAATAAAAAGATTATCTATATTTTTAAACAATAAAGATTTTTAGTAGACTGTCCCTTTAAGATTCTCTGATTCATCATTTTACCATCCACTAGGAACCTACTTCGGTCCAAGTGCAAGATAGCACACTCTGCAATATTGATAGCACTCCACTTGTAATCTAGACCTGAGTGTTTAAATATCCACAGTGAAAACAACTCGGTGATGTACTTTCTGATATACTTTTATTATTTGCCTGCTTTTTCTGTATTTTAAGTATGAAAGAGTGTATTCCATGGAATGCAAAAAAAACCTTCCTACATGCTGTACATAGATTAGTTGATATATAGATACAGAAAGGTAAGCAATCTGTCAGGAGCAAACACACATCTCAGTGGCTTGTTCTATGGCCCGGTTACCACCTAGGAGTAGCTTCTTTTAGCCCAATTGTGCATTTGACAGAGGAAAACTTTTCTAAAGTATATCATTCTGATCCTGCTTAACAAGGCAAGTCCAGCAACAAAATACCAGTCAAGTCTCCCCTAAACAAGGGAAATGGCATCTCCAGATAATAGTGTCTGCCTCCTTTGGGCCTCTTCAGTGAGGCTCAGCCACATTCTTCTAATTACAATGGGCAAGGAGTCCACGTCTGGTTTCCCCATCACACTTAGGGAGACTTTCCATAGGGTCATAATACAAATACATACAGAAAGAGAAGCAATTTGCCAGGAAAAAACAACAGCTCAGTGACTTGTTCTATGACTCAGTTAACACCTGCTAGTAGCGTCTTTTAGCCCAATTGTGCTTTTGACAGAGGAGAACTTTCCTGAAGTATATCAGTCTAATCCTGCCCAACAAGGCCAGTCCAGCAACAAAATACCAGGCAAATCTCCTCTGGACAAAGAAAATAGCAACCCCAGACATTTGTTTTGGCCTCCTTTGGGCTTTGTCTGTGTGGTGCAGCCACATCCCTCTAAGTACAATGGGCAAGTAGTCCACGTCTGGTTTACCATCATTCTTAGGGAGACTTTCCCCAGGGTCATAATACAAATACATACAGAAATAGAAGCAATCTGCCAAGAACAAACAACGGCTCAGTGGCTTGTTCTATGGCCAGGTTACCACCTGGAAGTAGCTTCTTTTAGTCCAATTTTACTTTTCACAAAGGATAATTTTCCTGAAGTATATCAGTCTGAACCCACCCAACGAAAGTGGAATTGGTGCAATAAGGAATATATTGATTACAAGCGGTGTATATACTGACTCACAGAAGGACTTTTTGTTGAATTTGTTGACCATAATATTGTAATTTTTTCTTGTTCGAGGATAATTATTATATGCAGGTGAAGGGTATGGCGATGGGGTCCAATGTCGCCCCTACCTATGCAAACTTATTTATGTCTGCATGTGAAGAAAAATTTGTCTACCAAAATGAGATGTTCCATCTATATGGTGCCACCTGGTGGCGCTATATAGATGACATCTTTGGTGTTTGGTGGGGCGACATTGGATCCCTTCTCAAATTTGTGGATGATTTAAATAGTGCTACTAGACACATTAAATTTACCCTTACCTGGGATGAACAATCCTTAAATTTTCTTGACACTATGGTCTATAAAGAAGACGGTATGTTAAAAACAGATATATATAGGAAAAGAACCGATAAGAATAGTTTATTGCACTTTACAAGTGCTCATCCAGTAGCTTTGATTAGATCTCTACCTAGGAGTCAAATGACAAGGGTTAAGAGGATTGTGTCTGACAAAGAACTTGTTACTAAAAGGCTTAAAGAAATGGGTCAGAAATTCAGTGCTAGGGGTTACCCAGCTGATCTTTTGCAAAATGAAGTTGAAAGGGCTAGTGATGAGACATGTACTTATGCCATTAAAGTAAAAGATAAGAAGGATAGAATAATTTTTGTTTCTGAATACAACAATCAAAGTTACAAGATAAAAAGGATTATTAATAAATATTGGTTCATGTTGAGAGAGTGTCATCCAGGTGTACAATCATTTTCTAATGGCCCTATGTCTGCTTATAGGAAAGGCTCTAGTATTAAAGATAGATTGGTGAGGGCTGATATAGGCAGTAAAAAATTGAAACAGAGTTATATTACTGAAAAAAATCTGGGTTGTTACCCTTGTTTGGGCTGTGTGAATTGCAACAACATGATAAAGGGTTCTACCTTTGTACATCCACACACAGGCAAAGTGTACAAAATTAATGCTTTATTCACATGTAACTCATGTTATGTGATTTATCTTATTAAGTGCCCATGTGGGTAGATCTACATTGGCGAGACTACCAAGAGGGTAAGGGATAGGATTATCCAGCATAAATCAAATATAAGATGCAAAGATCTAAATGCCCCAGTCTCTAATCATTTTTTAACCAAAGGCCACTCAATAGCTCAATTGAAGTTTAAAATCATAAACCATGTCCCTATTCCTCGTAGAGGAGGGAATAGAGAGTTAATTTTAAAGAGAAGAGAATCTTTGTGGATCTATAAGTTAGATTGTATGTTCCCAAAGGGTATGAACCGTGAAATGGATCTTAATGTTTTTCTCTAAATTGTTTTTTGAATTTCTTTAGATTCTACTCCCCCCATTATTAACACTTTGAAGAAGAAACCCATTCCTCTGGATTTGTAACTATTCGGAAAAAAAATTCTGTAAAAAATTCTGTGAAAAAGTGTTCTTGTATACTTCATTGCATATATGTAGCACTGTTAGACTTTTTTCAAGAAAAGTATATTGTATGTTATTTTATATACTGATCACTAGGTGGCATTTACACTTAGGAGTTAAATTTTGATACTTGTTAATGTTGTAATTAGTAACACCTGTGGTATAAGGTATTTAAGAGAGGTGTGTAGTATGTTAAAGTCATATGATTAAGGGCATTTGAGCCCGAAACGTCATGGATTTTTGTGTCTTGGTACAATAAAATTGATATTTCTGTACAAGTGGAGGTGCTGCTTGAACTTTTTGTATATTGTATATCAGTCTGAACCCACCCAACAAGGTCAACCCAGCACCAAAATACAAGCAATTCTCGTCTGAACAAGAGAAATGGCAACACTGGATGATCATTTTGGCCTCATTTGGGCCTTGTCAGTAAGGTGCCGCCACATCCCTCTAAGGCATGGCAAAGAGTCAACGTCTGGTTTAACTTATAACCCTTAGGATAATTGCCTAGTATTTTGGGGCTGGCATGACCTTTTTAGGCAGGATCAGACGGATATACTTCAGGAAAGTTCTCCTCTGTGAAAAGCACAATTGGGCTAAAAGAAGCTACTAAAAAAAAAGTGTGACTTGAAACACTGCACTATAATCCCACAAGAGCTGTTGTTATGCTGGTCTCACAACCAGAACAGGGGAATAGGGAAAAACAAGTAGAAAGAAACAAAAGCACTAAAAAGTGATATTAAGTACTAAGAAGAAAGAAACAAAAGCCCTAAAAACACTATTAAGTACTAAGAAGAAACTTAAGTACTAAGAAGAAACAAACGCACTAAGAATACACAAAAGCTCTAAAAAGTACTATTAGGTACTAAGAAGAAAGAAACAAAGCTCTAAAAAGTACTATTAAGTACTAAGAAGAAAGAAACAAAAATACTAAAAAGTACTATTAACCCTTTGGCTGCTAAGCTGGTTTTAAACTTTTTTTTAAATATATTTATTTGTAACTTTTTTTTTTCAGATCCCCAGAATTTATACCGTTAGAAAGGTTAGGTGATTACTTTTCCAACGGTGGGTCTTGGGGGACTGTAGCTGCTTAGATGCCTAAGATAGAGGATTCTAAGCAGCATTCCCCTCATCTTCCTATACTTGTCCATTGTCAACTTTAAATAAAGTTACGCAGTGACGTCATCACATCATTGCGCGTGACGTCACTGTGCCAAACGTGAAGCCCCGCCGATGCCTATTACTATACAGGCCAATGTGATAATGTGTGGGTTTTCAAATAAAGAGTATTATTGGCACTGAAATGTGCACATTAGCACATGCTGGAAGTGCTTGGTTTAAGCACTTCCGGGTCATGCACTTTGAACCGGAAGTAGTGAGAGGTTGGTGCTTTTTCTGAACAGGAAGTGGGAGGTGTTTGTGTATTTGTTTGCTTATTTAAGGTGCAGTGTGCTTGTACACTTTATGTTCTGTGGAAGGGGAGGTTTACTCCCCGAAAAGTCAATAAATGTGACCCCTGTTTTTGAAGAAATCCTGTCTGGTTCCTGTTTTTGCTGAAGATTGTTTATTTCACAGAACCTTCAGGTGGTTGTCTCATGGAGGGCAGATTCACATAGGGTGGCATGTGATATATATATATATATATATATATATATATACACAGTGGGGCAAAAAAGTATTTAGTCAGTCACCAATTGTGCAAGTTCTCCCACTTAAAGGGACAGTATACACTCATTTTCATATAACTGCATGTAATAGACACTACTATAAAAAATAAGATGCACAGATACTGATATAAAAATCCAGTATAAAACTGTTTAAAGACTTACTTAGAAGCTGTCAGTTTAGCTTTGTTGAAAAGGGAGCTGGAAAGCCCACTGCAAGTGGCAAATAAGACACTCCCCACCCTCCCCCTTATTTTGCATATGAAAAGACCCTTTACACAAACAGGAGCAAGCTGGAGAAGGTAGCTGACAGTATTCACATAAAACTTTGGGGCTTGGTTAGGAGTCTGAAAATCAGAGCAATGTTATTTAAAAATAAGCAAAACTATGCATTTATTAAAAAAAAAACTTTTTGGGCTATATAAATAGATCATGTACAAAACATTTATGCAAAGAAAAAATGAGTGTATAATGTCCCTTTAAGAAGATGAGAGAGGCCTTTAATTTACATCATAGGTATACCTCAACTATGAGAGACAAAATGTGGAAACAAATCCAGACAATCACATTGTTTGATTTGGATAGAATTTATTTGCAAAATATGGTGGAACATAAGTAATTGGTCAATATCAAAAGTTCATCTCAATACTTTGTTATATATCCTTTGTTGGCAATGACAGAGGTCAAACATTTTCTGTTGCTGGTATGTTGGCCCATTCCTGCATGCAGATCTCCTCTAGAGCAGTGATGTTTTGGGGCTGTCACTGGGCAACACGGACTTTCAACTACCTCCAAAGGTTTTCTATGGGGTTTTAGATCTGGAGACAGGCTAGGCCACTCCAGGAAATTGAAATGCTTCTTACGAAGCCACTCCTTTGTTGCCTGGGCAGTGTGTTTGGGATCATTGTCATGCTGAAAGACCCAGCCATGTTTCATCTTCAATGCCCTTGCTGATGGAAGGAGGTTTGCACTCAAAATCTCACGATATATGGCCCCATTCATTCTTTCATGTACACAGATCAGTTGTCCTGTTCCCTTTGCAGAGAAACAGCCCCAAAGCATGATGTTGCCACCCCCATGCTTCACAGTAGGTATGGTGTTCTTTGGATTCAACTCAGCATTCTCTCTCCTCCAAACACGACGAGTTGTGTTTCTACCAAACAGTTCTACTTTGGTTTCATCTGACCATATGACATTCTCCCAATCTGCTTCTGGATCATGAAAAAATGCTCTTTAGCATACTTCAGACAGGCCCGGACATGTACTGGCTTAAGCAGGGGGACACATCTGGCACTGCAGGAGCTGAGTCCCTGGCGGCGTAGTGTGTTACTGATGGTAGCTTTTGTTAAATTGGTCCCAGCTCTCTGCAGGTCATTCACTAGGTCTACCCGTGTGGTTCTGGGATGTTTGCACACCGTTCTTGTGATAATTTTGACCCCACAGGGTGATATCTCGTGTGGAGCCCCACATCAAGGGATATTATCAGTGATCTTCTATGTCTTCCATTTTCTAATTATTGCTCCCACAGTTGATTTCTTCACACCAAGCTGCTTGCCTATTGCAGATTCAGTCTTCCCAGCCTGGTGCAGGTCTACAATTTTGTTTCTGGTGTCCTTCAACAGCTCTTTGGTCTTCACTATAGTGGAGTTTTGATTGTGACTGTTTGAGGTTGTGGACAGGTGTCTTTTATACTGATAACAAGTTCAAGGAGGTGCCATTAATACAGGTAATGAGTGGAGGACAGAGGAGCCTCTTAAAGAAGAAGATACAGGTCTGTGAGAGCCAGAAATCTTGTTGTTTGTAGGTGACCAAATACTTATTTTCCACCATAATATGCAAATAAATTCTTTCCAAATCAGACAATGTGATTGTCTGGATTTGTTTCCACATTTTGTCTCTCATAGTTGAGGTATACCTATGATGAAAATTACAGGCCTCTCTCATCTTCTTAAGTGAGAGAACTTGCACAATTGGTGGCTGACTAAATACTTTTTTGCCCCACTGTATATATATATGTCTATATATGTGTACATATGTATTTATGTATGTATACCTGTATATATGTATTTTAAGACATATATACACATATAAACACATAAATACATATATATTTATATATATATATATATATATATATATATACACACATACATACATAAATGCATTGGAGCCTTTGCAGTTAAGTAGATGAAGTAATATAAAAGCATATTTATGCAATATTCATTTTTAATAAAGGTTTTAACTATGTATTTACTATAAATATTTCACATTCCAATGTTCGCACGTAGCAGAATATGTTCTAAGTAATATATATATATATATATATATATATGTGTACAGTATATACATGTGTATATATATATATATATATATATATATATATATATATATATATAGATAGATAGATAGATAGATAGATTTATATTTACCAAAATACCATCAGATATATGTAGAAATATCTATTTATGAATAGATAGAACATATGCTGTTATTTAAAGAACATTGGAATGTGAAATATTAATATTTTCATGTTGGGTTAGCACAAATGAGAATATGCATTTGGGTTTGCGCAAGAGTGGGGTGTTTTTTTTTTCATCACTTTTTTTGTTCCATTGTCTTCTATGGAGAAATACATGAACGTAGAATATTCTAAGTTTGGCTTTTTTCATTCATCCTGTTAGCGCAAGAGTAAATATAGAGATGGGCCCAGCACTCACCATCCAATTAAGGGTGCACGCTACAGGGGTTTCTGCACTAACCCCCAATGGTAGACAATATTGTAGAAAAGAGCAGCAGCACCACACTTCATGAACTTATAACTGCTTTTAATGATGAAACATACAGGAAAGCAATGACGTTTCGGTCATCAACTGACCTTAATCATGTTGTATACAGAAGTAGCTAAACACACTGCTTAAATAGCTATATGGGGAGGGGTCACAGATACCTGTGTGGGTGTACACCCTTATAGTTAACACTTTCATACATCAAACACAGTATTGTTCTCAAACTCCCTCTAGTGGATAAAGGTACTTCATTCTAAACTTCTATAGTGACCTATAAGACAAAACATAAATGTGTATATATTATAAAAACATCAATTTACAATCATTAAACATTGCAAAAAGAAAATATTGTAGAACCAATAAATGTACATAATTACCACATTTATACCAATATATCCAGAAAACATATTAATACAGTATATTCACAATGTTACTTGCCAGTCTATTTCCTTATTCATTCCTAGAGGGGCAAGAGCTTGTAGTATATAAATCCAGAATGTCTCTCTGCTTTTGAGTATGGATTGTCTATCCCCACCTCTTCTAGGCCTCTTGATCTGTTCTATGACCTGGAATCTCAATTGGGAGATAGTATGCCCTGCCTGCAAGAAATGGTTAGAGACTGGAGCGTCCCTATTCCCACATCTTATATTGGATTTGTGTTCTACAATTCTGTCCCTTACCCTACGTGTAGACTCACCTATATAAATCTTTGAGCATGGACACTTAATTAAATAAATCACATACTCTGAATTACATGTAAAGTACCCAGGGATTTTAAATTTCTTGCCGGTCAGGGGATGCAAGAAACAGTCACCTCTAATTACATTATTGCAATTACAACACCCTAAGCATGGGAAACAGCCGAATTTTGGTGTAGATATATATGTTTGTGTCTGTTTCTTACCAGAGCCTAGATCTGCTCTTACTAATTTGTCCCTTAGGTTTTTACACCTTCTATAGGCTGGCATAGGTGGTAATTCAAAATCTTTAATTTGAGGGTTAAGGTCTTTAATGACAGACCAGTGTTTCCTGATAATGTTATTAATATTCTTACTAAGAGGGTTGAATTGTGAGACAAAAACCATATGCTTATTGTCTTTTTTCTGCTTTACATTGCCTCTCAGGATAGAATGTCTAGGAATTTCACTGACTTCTTCTATCTGTTTCTGGATGAGTTGTTTGGGAAAACCTCTCTCAATAAACAGTTTACCCATTTCTAGTAATCTGGTGTGGGCTGTGTTGTCATCTGAGACTATTTTCTTGACCCTCAGGAGTTGGCTCCTAGGGAGGCTATTAATCAAATGGGGGGGATGGGCACTTTCATACCTTAGAAGACTATTTCTGTCACTCTCTTTCCTATATAGGTCAATTTTTAATGTCCTCCCATCTTTTATTACCTTAGTGTCTAGGAAAGCCACTGACTCCTCACTGAAGGTCAATTTAAACTTAAAGTGTCTAGTAGATACATTTAAATCAGCCACAAATTTCTGCAAGGAGTCAATGTCGCCCCCCATATGCCAAACACATCATCGATATATCTGAACCAACACAGTCCATATTGTTGAAATAACTGGTTAGTGTATACAAATCTCTCCTCATATACATTCATAAAGATGTTGGCATATGTGGGGGCGACATTTGACCCCATCGCAGTACCTTGACATTGTAGGTAAAATTGATCCTGAAAAAGGAAAAAATTACAGTAGAGGATGAGTTGTAATAATCCTAAAATAAATTCACACTGAATGTTAGAAAATCTATCATTACTCTGGATAGCCTGTCCAACAGCCCCTAAGCCACTTGTATGTGTAATGGATGTGTAAAGGCTATTTACATCGAGGGTAAAGAGGATAAATTTCTCACTTGACATACTTAATTCCTCTAATTTCACAAGAAAATCACCTGTGTCCTTAATATAGGACATAGATTCCATAGCTAATGGTCTAAGTAGCTTGTCAAGATATTTGGATACATTTGTCATGATTGAATTAGTGCTGGCAACAATTGGACGGCCAGGGGGAGCCTCTCTGTTCTTATGTATTTTGGGTAATGTATAAAATACAGGTGTAACAAACTCTTTAATCAACAGAAATTTTTGTTCTTTTTCAGTTATTACCCCATTACACATTGCTTTATTGATGTATTTAGCCAACTCGCGTTGTACTTCGAATGTTGGGTCCCTGTCTAGTAATCTATACACTGTATCATCTTGTAGTTGACCCCTAATCTCTTGAACATAGTATTTCTTATCAAGAATAACGGTGGCCCCGCCCTTATCTGCTGGCTTGCAAATAATCTCATTATTATTTTTCAAACTTAATAGTGCCTCATTTTCAGATCTAGAGAAATTATTCTGTAGAGTTTTCCTGTCCCTATCAGTGACTAGCTGTTTATGTTTAAGTATATATATGTCCCTCAAAACTAACTGTATAAAAGTTTCTATACTGTTGTTATGTACCTGAGGATTAAAGTTACTTTTACATCTAAGACCCAAATTTTTAAGAGACAAAGGTTTATCACCATACTCAGAGTCCGCATTAATATTATCTCCTTGAACACCCTGTGATTGTCCAAAATATGCCTTTAATTTAATGTTGCGGAATAAAGTATGTAGTTCCCTTTGTAGCTGAAAAAAGTCACATCTTGGTATGGGACAAAATGACAGTCCTTTGTTGACTACCTGTTTCTCTATGTATGTAAGAGTATGTTTAGAGATATTCACCATCAGTTCCGCTTGGTCTTGTTCCGTGCCGTCCTCTGTGGCCTGGCTTCTTTCGTTTTGGTATCCATTGGTTTTCCGGCGGTGTTTCCGACCACCCCTACATCTCCTTCGGAGTCCCCCGACGTGTCGCTTGTGGATGACGTGGAGGATGCGCCCGTGTCGCGCATCCGACGTTGCCGTCTCCAATTGGTCGACCCTTGTCGCCTCCTATCGTCGTAATTGGGATCCGTCGCCCATCGATACACCATACCACTGCGATAATCATCTTCGTCCCTCTGGAACTTTTGGCATTTTCGTGCCTCGATGACCTTCTTCATCTCTGCAATATTACTGTTCACAGATTGCAGTAATTTATCCACATCCTCAGCCGTCATCATCGCTCTCAATGCTGTTTCCAGGCATGATAGTTCCTCTTTCTGCATGTCAAGGTCCCGCTGTAAATAATCCACTGTGAGTACCAGGAGATCAAAAGAACATTTATTCAGAATATAGGTGAATTTTTCACAATATTCCTTGTTGTCACGCATGAGTGTTGGTCTCACACTCATGCGGAGGCCCCTCGGTATATGTCTCACTCTGTGGTATTCCGCTAGAGCCGTGGCATGTAGCGCATATGCCAGATTCTTCTTTGTTAATTTCTCAAATTCCTTAGTTGATACCTCTGTTGGAGGAGTTTGGAGAAAGTTACGTGAACCTCGTACTAAGGTGGTAATTCGTGCCACCTCAAGGTCACTATAGGTAAAAGTCTGTGGTTCTGTTCCATCATTCTTATTCTCCATGTTTTGTTAAAAAGCAGGGAGTGCACGAAGCCCAGTGCAAACAGTCAATATGAAAATATAGAGATGGGCCCAGCACTCACCATCCAATTAAGGGTGTACGCTACAGGGGTTTCTGCACTAACCCCCAAAGGTAGACAATATTGTAGAAAATAGCAGCAGCACCACACTTCATGAACTTTAACTGCTTTTAATGATGAAACATACAGGAAAGCAACAACGTTTCGGTCATCAACTGACCTTAATCATGTTGTATACAGAAGTAGCTAAACACACTGCTTAAATAGCTATATGGGGAGGGGTCACAGATACCTGTGTGGGTGTACACCCATATAGTTAACACTTTCATACATCAAACACAGACGGCTGAGGATATGAATAAATTACTGCAATCTGTGAACAGTAATATTGCAGAGATGAAGAAGGTCATCGAGGCACGAAAACGCCAAAAGTTCCAGAGGGACGAAGATGATTATCGCAGTGGTATGGTGTATCGATGGGCGACGGATCCCAATTACGACGATAGGAGGCGACAAGGGTCGACCAATTGGAGACGGCAACGTCGGATGCGCGACACGGGCGCATCCTCCACGTCATCCACAAGCGACACGTCGGGGGACTCCGAAGGAGACGTAGGGGCGGTCGGAAACACCGCCGGAAAACCAATGGATACCAAAACGAAAGAAGCCAGGCCACAGAGGACGGCACGGAACAAGACCAAGCGGAACTGATGGTGAATATCTCTAAACATACTCTTACAGACATAGAGAAACAGGTAGTCAACAAAGGACTGTCATTTTGTCCCATACCAAGATGTGACTTTTTTTCAGCTACAAAGGGAACTACATACTTTATTCCGCAACATTAAATTAAAGGCATATTTTGGACAATCACAGGGTGTTCAAGGAGATAATATTAATGCGGACTCTGAGTATGGTGATAAACCTTTGTCTCTTAAAAATTTGGGTCTTAGATGTAAAAGTAACTTTAATCCTCAGGTACATAACAACAGTATAGAAACTTTTATACAGTTAGTTTTGAGGGACATAGATATACTTAACATAAACAGCTAGTCACTGATAGGGACAGGAAAACTCTACAGAATAATTTCTCTAGATCTGAAAATGAGGCACTATTAAGTTTGAAAAATAATAATGAGATTATTTGCAAGCCAGCAGATAAGGGCGGGGCCACCGTTATTCTTGATAAGAAATACTATGTTCAAGAGATTAGGGGTCAACTACAAGATGATACAGTGTATAGATTACTAGACAGGGACCCAACATTCGAAGTACAACGCGAGTTGGCTAAATACATCAATAAAGCAATGTGTAATGGGGTAATAACTGAAAAAGAACAAAAATTTCTGTTGATTAAAGAGTTTGTTACACCTGTATTTTATACATTACCCAAAATACATAAGAACAGAGAGGCTCCCCCTGGCCGTCCAATTGTTGCCAGCACTAATTCAATCATGACAAATGTATCCAAATATCTTGACAAGCTACTTAGACCATTAGCTATGGAATCTATGTCCTATATTAAGGACACAGGTGATTTTCTTGTGAAATTAGAGGAATTAAGTATGTCAAGTGAGAAATTTATCCTCTTTACCCTCGATGTAAATAGCCTTTACACATCCATTACACATACAAGTGGCTTAGGGCTGTTGGACAGGCTATCCAGAGTAATGATAGATTTTCTAACATTCAGTGTGAATTTATTTTAGGATTATTACAACTCATCCTCTACTGTAATTTTTTCCTTTTTCAGGATCAATTTTACCTACAATGTCAAGGTACTGCGATGGGGTCAAATGTCGCCCCCACATATGCCAACATCTTTATGAATGTATATGAGGAGAGATTTGTATACACTAACCAGTTATTTCAACAATATGGACTGTGTTGGTTCAGATATATCGATGATGTGTTTGGCATATGGGGGGCGACATTGACTCCTTGCAGAAATTTGTGGCTGATTTAAATGTATCTACTAGACACATTAAGTTTAAATTGACCTTCAGTGAGGAGTCAGTGGCTTTCCTAGACACTAAGGTAATAAAAGATGGGAGGACATTAAAAATTGACCTATATAGGAAAGAGAGTGACAGAAATAGTCTTCTAAGGTATGAAAGTGCCCATCCCCCCCCATTTGATTAATAGCCTCCCTAGGAGCCAACTCCTGAGGGTCAAGAAAATAGTCTCAGATGACAACACAGCCCACACCAGATTACTAGAAATGGGTAAACTGTTTATTGAGAGAGGTTTTTCCCAAACAACTCATCCAGAAACAGATAGAAGAAGTCAGTGAAATTCCTAGACATTCTATCCTGAGAGGCAATGTAAAGCAGAAAAAAGACAATAAGCATATGGTTTTTGTCTCACAATTCAACCCTCTTAGTAAGAATATTAATAACATTATCAGGAAACACTGGTCTGTCATTAAAGACCTTAACCCTCAAATTAAAGATTTTGAATTACCATCTATGCCAGCCTATAGAAGGTGTAAAAACCTAAGGGACAAATTAGTAAGAGCAGATCTAGGCTCTGGTAAGAAACAGACACAAACATATATATCTACACCAAAATTCGGCTGTTTCCCATGCTTAGGGTGTTGTAATTGCAATAATGTAATTAGAGGTGACTGTTTCTTGCATCCCCTGACCGGCAAGAAATTTAAAATCCCTGGGTACTTTACATGTAATTCAGAGTATGTGATTTATTTAATTAAGTGTCCATGCTCAAAGATTTATATAGGTGAGTCTACACGTAGGGTAAGGGACAGAATTGTAGAACACAAATCCAATATAAGATGTGGGAATAGGGACGCTCCAGTCTCTAACCATTTCTTGCAGGCAGGGCATACCTATCTCCCAATTGAGATTCCAGGTCATAGAACAGATCAAGAGGCCTAGAAGAGGTGGGGATAGACAATCCATACTCAAAAGCAGAGAGACATTCTGGATTTATATACTACAAGCTCTTGCCCCTCTAGGAATGAATAAGGAAATAGACTGGCAAGTAACATTGTGAATATACTGTATTAATATGTTTTCTGGATATATTGGTATAAATGTGGTAATTATGTACATTTATTGGTTCTGCAATATTTTCTTTTTGCAATGTTTAATGATTGTAAATTGATGTTTTTATAATATATACACATTTATGTTTTGTCTTATAGGTCACTATAGAAGTTTAGAATGAAGTACCTTTATCCACTAGAGGGAGTTTGAGAACAATACTGTGTTTGATGTATGAAAGTGTTAACTATATGGGTGTACACCCACACAGGTATCTGTGACCCCTCCCCATATAGCTATTTAAGCAGTGTGTTTAGCTACTTCTGTATACAACATGATTAAGGTCAGTTGATGACCGAAACGTCGTTGCTTTCCTGTATGTTTCATCATTAAAAGCAGTTAAAAGTTCATGAAGTGTGGTGCTGCTGCTCTTTTCTACAATAGCGCAAGAGTAAAAACAGTTTACTTTCAACTCGTAATATGAGCGCAACCCGACAAGCGAAAAAAAGTTTATTTCTAGCGCAAATAACGCTGAAGCTGAAATGTAAATGGGTGCTCCACTCGTAATCTGGCTTTTAAAGTTTTAGCTTGTGTTTATTAGGAAAACTGTATGTATTGGTAGCCTGCCTACCATCATCAACAAAAGCAAGTTTTCTATTCATGGCCATGTTTTATGCTGATATTTTATGTATAATAGTTACAATTGCACATGACAATAATTATCTCATCACAGAATGAAGGTTAGACTATAACAGAACCACTGGCTACAAACTGTGTTTATAATTGAAAATCTCCATGGTGCCTTTCATTATTGCATTTAATAATAGTTAAATACCAGGGATTCCAATTAGATTCAGAAATAATTTGGTGAAGTGCAAATAAAGACAGTAATAAATTCCTCCTTTTCTAAAACAATAACTTGGCAATATATAGAAAATGCAAAGCTAATGTGCTTTGGTCAGCTAATGTGTTTGCAGGACAGAGAATTAAATAAACATTAAATATGTGCTTTGCTTTGAACAAAATGTAATTCACTTTATTTCTTAAAAATATAATTTTATAAAACTGTCACCTGCTGCCAAGATTTAATGTGAAACAAAGCTGGCACAATTTTAGAGTTTTTTTATTATGCCCATTTTAATTGGGGAAAACTCTTCTGCAAATGGTACATTTTTTCATTTACATACAAAGCTTTGTTTCCTAAATACTTAAACAAACATAGATCAAACCAATTTTGGCTTCAGGAAATGAAACAAACTAATTATTAACTGAGTTTAGATGCCATGAAGTTCTTGTTGGAACATAATTACACCAATTCAATATCAGTACATTTAAGTTACCTAACTAGTCCAGGTGTATAGCTCTTCTGATGGATTTTCTATAACTACTTCAACAAGCTGAAAAAGCAGGATTGATGCAAGCTGAGGATATCAATCTGCGCAATCGCATACAAACGGGTTGATTGGCACCCCCTGATAGCAGGCGATTGGCCACAAATCTGCAGGGGGCGACATTGTACAAGCAGTTCACCAGAACTGCTTGTGCAATGTTAAATGCCGACACCGTATGCTGTCGGCATTCAGCAATGTCTGGCGGACATGATAAGCTACAGCGTATCATGTCAACCAGACATTGATATATCGGCCCCTAAGATTTATTTTATTGACCTTATTAATTTATTTTTTTAAGCTAGATTTAAAAAAAAAAAACTACAGACATGGGCTGACATCAGTTTTGGAGTTAAGACCACTTGGTTGTAAGATCTTCCATCCATAAATCAGCTCAGCTTCCTTATATAATATTTTTTCTTCAAAGTTTTCACCTCTCCAACTGGGTTTCAGCTTGCACATACCCCAAATTTAAAATATTTTACATTATTATTCTGCACTTGCCTGAAGTGTCTATAGATATGTGTCCAAGTCACCCTTACATAAACAGCATAGGTGCTCTCTAATTCTATCTTTAAGGGGCCTTGTAATCTCCCCCAAGTACTGTTTTTTACACAAGCACTCAATCATGTAAATTATCCCCTTGTCAGAGCATCTTATAATGTCTTTAATGAAAACGTCTCTTTAGTTTGTTCTGAAATAAATTCTTTCACTTTAAAGTGATTGAATAGTGTAAATCATTTACTGCCCAGTATATAAAATTAATCATAAAAACAGGGGCACTTGAATTCATTAACATTTTTAAAGAGGCTTCATTTGTAAAATAACTACCATTTAGTGATGGTAAACATTGCGCCGTTCGTCCCGCCCGCATCTCATACTTTAGCTGATCGATGATGAATTTAACTTGATCCAATCGTTGCGTGCCCCATGAGCTGGATGCCAAATGGGCATTGCAACAACTGGATGAAGCCATATTCATCATCAATCAGATAAATAAGTATGAGATGCGAGCAGAGAAATGGCGCAATGTCTACCATCAATGAATGGTAATTATTTTACAACTGAAGCATCCTTAAAAAAATGAATTAAAGTGCCCCTGTTTTAAGATTGATTTTATATACTTGGCAGTAAATGATTAAACTTTACAATCACTTTAAGACCATTTTGACATGCTTTGAATGTGAAAAAAGAAAGGGAAAGATCCCTTGTAATATCTGATCTGCAAGTCATGTTCATTCAGAATGTTTGCCTTCACTTTAATTAACTCGGTGCTAAAATGCTCTTAAAGTTCTGTGCTCTTTTATAGACTATCCTTGGATAGGGATTAACCCTATCCATAATATTGGTGTCTCCCTGAACTAAATGCCAGTGTTTCCATTGGATTGTATTCATTATTTTATAATCACTATTATATGATGTTATAAAGAGAGTATCAATATTGGAATCTTCTTTTTCTATTTTTCTCTTCTTCCTATATTTAGTCAACTCATGTCTTTCTATGTTCCTTGCTTTATTTATTGTTGATTCTGTAAGTTTACTATCATATCCTCTCTCAGTGAAACGTTGTTTTATTATTTTAACCTGATTTTTATATACTAACCTTGTGCAGTTCTTTCTTATTTTTAAGGTTTGTCAATATGTTGTTTTTCCATCTTCTTAGATAGTATCTATTATCGTGAATATAATTGTTTGCATCCACATCTTTGAACTGTGTACTTAGAGAGCTTCTTCATCAACTAAAATTTCCAGATCAAGGAAAGCAATACATTTCTTATTATTTTTGTATGTAAACTATAAACCCATTAAATTACAATTCATTGTTAGCATAAAGGCTTCTAGGGATTCTAAACTTCCACTCTATAATAACAAGATGTTATCTATGTAGAATTTATAAATGACTAGATTTTCCCTAGAGCTACCAAGAAACAACAGTTTCCCATTTGCCCATTAATAGGTTTGCATAGGTGGGGACAATTGAGTCCCCAAAGCTGTACCCCTTTTTTGGTTATAGAAGATGTTATTAAAAGAAAAAATAATTATGGGTTAGGATAAATTCCACACTTATTAATGATAAATTCTCTTTAAACCAAGAGCATATCTGGTATCCCCTTCCAAATAATATTTAAAGCTTCATGTGTTATGTTTGTATACAAAGCTGTTACGTCACAGGTTACCAGAAAGATATCATCTCATGTTATTGAATCTAGAATCCTTTTTACACTTTCAGATAGGAAGACATTTGTCTGACATATTTTTGGAGAAATCTATTGACATATTCGGATAGATTTTCTGTTATTGAGTAGATTACCAAGATCGGGGAGCAAACAAGTCGTGGTGAATGGTTAGTTCTGCTCACTGTAACTAGTGTATAAAAATCGGATGAGGAGCGGAGGAGCAGTTAGGTAACTGGGCAGTTCAGTTGTGTTTTGGAAACATAGTGGTTGCAGCCTGCCAGGTTACATTTGTATTGGAATGTTTTTTGGTAAAACTTTAGAGAGTTCATCGTAAAATTTGGTCAATAGTTGAATCATAAGATGTAATATAAACAGTGTTTTAATTCATGTCAGAGGACTTTTTCACTGATTTGATTTTAACTAATATTTTTGGTTTGCAGCAATTTTTATCTTTTATTAGTAACTGTGAGACGTCCCTTTGAATGTTATAAGGCTTTAACATTATTCAGGTTAATAAAATGTGATTGTATATTTTGACTATTTTGTGTTTTTTAACCATCTATGGTGAATATTTTCACTAAGTATGTTGTTTAATTTTCATATGGTGTTAAAGCTGTAAGAGCCTACCTATAACCCTATTTACTTTGTTGTTTTATTAACTATTAACCTTTTGAAGTTTTTAATTTGAGAGAGGTACAACTCTTCATAGTGCACCCCTGAACTTCCAAGGTGGTACATATAGTCTTAAGTGATTTTTTTTTTCTTGAGATCAACTCTAAAAATAAGGGTTTTACTTTTCAAGCCCTCCAGTGAAAGTTTTTATTTTTATTTATTTAAACTTGTTTTGTACTTTTTTGGTTTTTGCTCTTTCAACAATGGATTTGCTTAGACTTGCTTAGGAAGACCTATGATTTCTGGAAGTAGACACACTCAAAATAGCAATAATTGATTCTGCCAGGTGATTTTTACTTCATCCATAGCTAAATGTTAAAGTTAATAAATTGGAGATATAACGATAGTACTTTTTATGGCAAAGGAGATAAGCATGAGACCCCTATATATGGTATAAGTAGGTGACTTTGTTTGAACAAAAATGATTTTACTTTATAGATTTGTGCCTATCTGTAATCTCCTTCCCTCTTCTGTGGAACATGAAGAGGACATAGCCGTATTAGTTCTATCTGTATAGCATGCCTCCCATATAGTAATGAAAGAATGAAAAGATATAGGATCCACCTTCCCCTAGAACATATTTTAGTTTAGTTGGACATTTGGTTTTAACAGCCATCATCTGAATACTTAAGGGGTTTGTGACACTACTTATCTAAGTGGTCCGTGAGACCCTCTACACTAAGGAAAACAGTATGGGTTGACCTGGGAATATTTGTTATATTCATATTTTTTTATTTAATCAGGAATAAAAAAAATGTCATTAAAGAGATGGTATAATGAACAAAGTTATGTAGGCCATCTCTGTCCACAGTGGGACCCAAAATAAAGGAAGTGTTTGTCCTGAGTTGTGGGGAGATGAGTGTGGGTGATGTGAAAAATCTCAAGTAACCATATGCAATGATATGAAGAGAAGCTAGTCCCCTGTAATGGCACAATACAATGTCCTAAATAACCAAGATGGTTACTCTGCCCTTTGTATTGGGACATCTCTACAGTCAAACCGGGGGCTCTTCCTCTGCGGTTTAGGGAAAGCTCCAAACCTACAAACACTTGTACAGTCTCCTCTTCCAGGGCTCTGTGTTGCTTCCAGGTACTCAGTGATGTCATGGACCCTCCTCCACAATTGCCCAATAGCGTTCCCCTCAACAGCAATGGCTGATCCATGGTACAGCTTAAAGGTGCCTGGCTGCAAGGGATAGCGATGAGCTAAAGTAGTAAAAGAACATAAGCCGGCACTTCTTTTCCTTAAAATGTAGAATCTTTATTAGTGTCACCAGAAATAAAAGCCTGGAAAGCCAAAAAAATTAAACCTTACATGTTTCAGCTAACTTGCCTTACTCATAAGCGCTTATGAGTAAGGCAAGTTAGCCGAAACATGTAAGGCGTGATTATTTTGGCTTTCCAGGCTTTTTATTTCTTGTGACACTAATAAAGATTCTACATTTTATGGAAGAAGTGCCAGCCTACTTTCTTTTACTACTTACGCTCATTAACCCTTTGAGTGCTTTCTTTTACTACTTACGCTCATTAACCCTTTGAGTGCTAAGCACTTTCCCACCTGGGTGCTAAGCTGGATTTAAGGGGTTTTGATTTTTTAAATATATTTTTTATACTTTTTTTTTCATATCAGCAAGACTTTATACCGTTGGAAAAGGTAGGGCAATTACCTTTCCAACGGTGGGTCTTGGGAGTCTCTAGCTGCTTAGATGCCTGAGATACAGGCTTCTAAGCAGCATGCCCTATTTCCCTATACTGTCTATTGTGTTTTTTAAATAAAGTTGCGCAGTGACGTCACTATACAGGCCAGATTGCCGGGGGTTAGGAGTGGGCGGTAAGCCCTCCCTCAAGGTAGGAGAGTGCTAGCAACGGCTCTGAGCCATCGTTAGCACCTGACAATTTCCGACGGCTCAGAGCCTTTGTTAGCACTCAAGGGGTTAAAGAGACAGTAATGTCAAAATAAAACAAATACATTTTACAGTTTTGTTGGGGCACTAAATGATGTTTCACAATTTGTTTTTAGTTTTTTCTGCAGTGACCTAAAATTGGTTATTATTAAAATGTAATTTTAATTTATAGTTAAAACTATAAAGCCAAACATGATTAACCCCTTAATGACAACTGACGTACCAGGTACGTCATGCAAAAAATTTACTGTTAATGACAATAGACGTACCTGGTACGTCAGTTTGTCTAACAGAGTGCTGGAAGTGATCACAATCACTTCCAGCAGCTCTGAGGGTATTGCAGTGATGCCTCGATATGGAGGCATCCTGCAATACCCCTTTGCAAGCCTCCGATGCAGAGAGAGCCACTCTGTGGTCCTCTCTGCTACCGGTAGCGATGTGCGATGGTGCCGTTGTCGGGTGGGAGGAGGGAGCGTGCGCGCGGCAGGGTGCCACGATGCCGCGTGCACGATGTGCGGGAGGTGCGTGTGCACGTGGCGCGCGTTGCACAAATTAGCCACACTGACAATGAAGGAACTGGAAGGGGGAAAAAAAAAGTACATTTTTTTTTTCATATAAAAGGATCTGGGAGGGGGTGGGGGTGGGGGTATTGTGGGGGGCTGCTACACTACAGAAATAATTAAAAATAAAAGTAATAAATAAAATTATAATACTTGGTTTGTGGGGCCAAACTGTGGTACTGGCAGACAGCTACAGCAAACTAAAATATTTTATTATTTTTATTTAAAAAAAAAAAAAAACTCTTTTATTTAGTACTGGCAGACTTTCTGCCAGAGTACTTAAGATGGCGGGAACAATTGTGGGGTGGGGGAGGGAAGAGAGCTGTTTGGGAGGGATCAGGGGGGTGGGATGTGTCAGGTGGAGGCTGATCTCTAAAATTAACCCTGCAAGCTCCCTACAAGCTACCCAATTTAACCCCTTCACTGCTGGGCATAATTCAGTGTGGTGCGCAGGCAGTATTTAGCGGCCTTCTAATTACCAAAAAGCAGCGCCAAAGTCATATAAGTCTGCTATTTCTGAACAAAGGGGATCCCAGAGAAGCTTTTTACAACAATTCCTGCCATAATAGCACAAGCTCGTTTGCAAATAATTTCAGTGAGAACCTAAAATTGTGAAAAATGTAAAGTTTTTTTTTTATTTGCTCGCATTTGGCGGTTAAAATGGTGGCATAAAATATACCAAAATGGGCCTAGATCAATACTTGGGGTTGTCTACTACACTATTCTAAAGCTAAAATTAACCCTACAAGCTCCCTACAAGCTCCCTAATTAACCCCTTCACTCCTGGGCATAAAACACGTGTGGTGCGCAGCGGCATTTAGCGGCATTTCTAATTACCAAAAAGCAACCACAAAGCCATATAAGTCTGCTATTTCTGAACAAAGAGGATCCAAGAGAAGCATTTACAACCATTTGTGCCATAATTGCAGAAGCTGTTTGTAAATAATTTCAGTGGGAAACCTAAAGTTTGTGAGAAAATTTGTGAAAAATGAACTTTTTTTTTTTTTATCGCATTTGGCGGTGGAAATGGTGGCATGAAATATACCAAAATGGGCCTAGATCAATACTTTGGGATGTTTTCTAAAACAAAAATATATACCATGTCAAGGGATATTCAGGTATTCCTGACAGCTATCAGGGTTCCAAATTAACCTAGCGCTAATTTTGAAAAAAAAGTGGTTTGGAATAGCAAAGTGCTACTTGTATTTATTGCCCCATAAATTGCAAAAAAAGCAAAGAACATGTAAACATTGGGTATTTCTAAACTCAGGACAAAATTTATAAACTATTTAGCATGGGTGTTTTTTTGGTGATTGTAGATGTGTAACAAATTTTGGGGGCCAAAGATAGAAAAAGTGTGTTTTTTTCCATTTTTTCCTCATATTTTTTTTTTTTTTTTTAGTAAATTATAAGATATGATGAAAATAATGGTATCTTTAGAAAGTCCATTAATGACGAGAAAAACGGTATATAATATGTGTGGGTACAAGTAAATGAGTAAGCGGGAAATTACAGCTAAACACAAACACTGCAGAAATGTAAAAATAGCCATTGTCCTTAAGGGTAAGAAAATTGAAAAATGGTCGGTCATTAAGGGGTTAAAATACTGTTGCACTTAGATAGATAAATCAATATATGACTTGTTTCAATAATCAAAGTCTGTGAAAAGTTGCAAATAAATTAATGATTTATATAATAACAAAGGTACAATACAAAAGAGAAAACGGATCCCAATCCAATAAGTTAAAAAGTATTCTTTATTTCTTTCATCAGCGGAAAAAGCAATCTTTCCCCAGAATAAATTACAGAGACACACACACAAATCTGTGGGAGCTGCTGAGAGGTTAATACATTGTGTGAGGAGATTCAGGTTTTTTTTTGTTATACTTCGTGCGTGCAGTGTTTTTTTTTTATTTGTAATGCTCTGTGTGCCTTTGCTGCATCCCAGCGGATTCCAAAATGGCAGGGTGGTGAAAAAATCTTTCACCACCCTATCATTTTCGGAATCCACCTGGGTGCAGCTTCGACCTGGACAACATTCTGTTGTCTGCCTTGACATTGCCAACATTCCATTGAGGATGCGTGTGCAACTGCAGATGGCAACAGACATTACAAACGAATTATAGTATAGATGGTGCTGCTGTATTGGTGTTCTTTAGTGATACAAGTTTTGTCAGCAACTTAAGAGGCTTGCTGTACAGAACATTTGCAGCTGCTGGTCTTACACTTTGTATTAGTGCTAAAGTGTAAATATATATATTATATATATATATATATATATATACACATATATATATATATATATATATATATATAAATATATATATATATATATATATATATAAATATATATAAATATATATATATATATATATATATATATATATATATATATATATATATATATATATATAAATATGAACTTGGTACTATGAATATAATATACAACGTTTTTATATATACAACAGAGGGGTTTTTTTGGTTACGCACACCACAAAAGGACTGTTTAAACTTAACACACATATTGTGGGAGTGCTACCAAAGTGACCAAATAATTACAAAACAACAAAAGATATATTGGTGCACATCCAACCACTTAAGTCCACTCTTTCATGGCATATTAGTATATGCTTCTGTCTGCCAAATATACTTACATAGCTTCTAATAAGATTGGGATAAACATCTCACAATAATATGAGCTTATATTTGTGCTGCAAAAACAAATATACTTCTATCTTCTAAATATATTTACATAGTTCAAATAAAATTGAGATTAACATCTTGCAATAGTATTGACTTATATTTATGCTGCAAAATTTTTTTTTTTTTTTGCTTATTAAAAAATGCCTTTAAATGAAATGGGATCTTAGTCACACAATATGATCATATTCTGCTAAGCCAGTCTACCACTTACAAGGTGTCCCACATCAGACCGGTCCTATACTAACCAGTTTCCACACTGCAGCAAGTCATGTCTACACAGTGTGAAGCTTTTCTAGCTTATTGAGTATATTTATCAGGAACACACCTGGGCTGGGTTGCGTGCAGTAACCAAAGGGGAGGGATTTGGTCAGCTCCCTATTTAAGAAATACAACAGAGGGGTTTTTTGGTTACGCCACACCACAAAAGGACTGTTTAAACTTAACACACATATTGTGGGAGTGCTACCAAAGTGACCAAAATAATTAAAAACAACAAAAAGATATATTGGTGCACATCCAACCACTTAAGTCCACTCTTTCATGGCATATTAGTATATGCTTCTGTCTGCCAAATATACTTACATAGCTTCTAGTAAGATTGGGATAAACATCTCGCAATAATATGAGCTTATATTTGTGCTGCAAAAACAAATATACTTCTATCTGCTAATATATTTACATAGTTCAAATAAAATTGAGATTAACATCTTTGCAATAGTATGACTTATATTTATGCTTGCTTATATATTACATAAGCCATGTGTATATATATATATATATATATATATATATATATATAAAACAAAATGGTTTTAAAGAGGTACATAGTGTTTTATTACTATTTATATTTGATTTTCTACTTTAGTTTCAGTATGTGCTTGACTCTTAGAAAAACATATGCTCATGTGCAGATAATAAATGCAATGTTTAAAGTTTAAACATGTCTTTACACAATAGTAAAACTTACAGTCCAACATTTAGTGTTGGGAAATAAATTTGTTATGTGTTAAAATATTTTGGGCTGGATTTCAATTAAAGCGTTAAATATCGCTTTCCCAAAAGCGATATTTGTGCTCCATTGAGTAATGCCAGCAGACACTAATGTGCGCTGGTATTACAAATTCAGCACAATGACAACGCAAGCTCATGTTCGCATTGCTAGGAAGCATTGTGCTCATGAGAGAACTTGCTTCCATAGGCTCCAATGGGAGCCTCATTCTCATGCCGTGAGACACGGCATGAGAACCTAGCGCAGCTAAGGGGATAAGTCATGCATCGATATGCAGCATTTTTAAATATATATGTATATGCTTATAATTAAATCAATGTAAATATTTGCATAGGAAATTAATACATCTAGGCAAGTATCCCCGTTTGCTTTTCCCCAGAAATTCTTAATATGCAATGTTTCCAATGCACAAGAGAATTGTGGGTAAGATATGCAAATTAGATATGGAAATTCTCAGGAAATTCTAAGTTTTTTTGCTTCATAATTACTGTTTTGACATAGTGATCCTTTTAAACAGGATTATGACAGCAAACCAGAAATCACTCACTAGACAAGCCTGTTTCGTTCTTTTTGGAACTCATCAGTAGGAGATAGATTTCTGGTTGCTTGCATTGGAAAAGTATTTTCATGGTTAAAACCAAAATTCATTAAAATTATGGGGGAGATAAAACTGAAATTAAAATCCCCCATGTCTCAAAATAAATCAATGTAAATATTTGCATAGGAAATTAATACATCTAGGTAAGTATCCCCGCTTGCTTTTCCCCAGAAATTCTTAATATACAATGTTACCAATGCACAAGAGAATTGTGGGTAAGATATGCAAATTCTCAGTTTTTTTTGCTTCAAAATTACTGTTTTGACACAGCGATACTTTTAAACAGGATTTTGACAGCAAACCAGAAATCACTCACTAGACAAGCCTGTTTCGTTCTTTTTGGAACTCATCATTAGGAGATAAATTTCTGGTTGCTGCATTGGAAAAGCTATTTTCATGGTTAAACCAAAATTCATTAAAATTATGGGGAGATAAAAAACTGAAATTAAAATCCTCTATGTCTCAAAATTAATCAATGTAAATATTTGCTTAGGAAATTAATACATCTAGGCAAGTATCCCCGCTTGCTTTTCCCCAGAAATTCTTAATACACAATGTTTCCAATGCACAAGAGAATTGTGGGTAAGATATGCAACTTAGATATGCAAATTCTCAGTTTTTTTTTATATACATATATATTTATTTGATAATATGTGTATGTGTATATACATATATTAACATATAACTATATATATTATAGTATATTTATATATATATATATATATATATATATACAGTACATACAGTATATACACTTATACATAAAAATTTACTGGGAACACACAGTTCCCATAGACAATTATGTAAAGGCACTTTTCACTGCCATTTTTATTCTTACACCCCACATCCCCTAATTTTAAGACCTTAAAACTTATATTTGCAGTTATTTTATTAAAAAAATAAGATGCTACTATATTTATTTTGTAATAAAATATATTACCCTTGATTTTGTAGGGAATTTAGTGGACATTAATAAAATGAACCAGAGATCTGATGTCTGGTTATTTTATAACCGATAATTGCTACTGCGAGCACACGGTAGCAATCGCAAACGGGCAATTGTGCTAAATTGTGATAAATTAGTTCTCCACTTGTAATCTAGCCCTTTATTTTTAATGTATAGCTTTTCTTTTTACCTTTGATGTTTCTATAAGGGATTCTAGATATACATCTGTATCAACAAAATTGCTTCTATATTTAATCCTTAAAAATGAACATTTTTTTTCCCTCAAAAATATAAAAAATCAAAAAGACAAAAATGATATTCACTATGTAACATTCAAGTTATTGCAATGTTTTCCTTTAGTATTACTAATTTCTATTTTTATACTGTTTTCAGTGTTAATATAATTGCAATGTTTCTTTAAAATGCATTATCTACAGTATATTATAATTATAACAACTGGCTACTAATAGAGAAATACTTTACATTTGGCATGTAATATAGTAGATAAGTCTAGTGCTTTTTCATTGCTTAAGACTAGCACTAAAGCTTAAATTCAAAAGTAAAAACATAATGGTTTGTCACAATTACATATTATGTCGACAAGCATTTTAAACTTTCTCTTTGATAACTAGATATATAAATTTCAGCTCTTAAGCTTTGCAACCAATTTAAAGGCTCATTTATTTCTGTGACAGAAAGAGTGTATATGCTGCCTGCCACACTAGATGACTAGGGCAAGTATCCATTGCTATGTTGCTGGCTTGTCTCACATGAAGTAAATAGTATCAATATTTCAGTAAAAATCATGCTAGCATAAGGTGCATAAGAAATAAATGAGTATTTTGATGACCTGTGCCTTCCAAAAATACTACAATTTATACCTAATAAAACTGAAAAATAGGCATAGATGTAGCTAATTTCTCAAGTCTGTGAAGCTGAACAGGATGATGGGATTCAGTAAAAAATGTCATACATTTGTTTTTGTACCTATTATACACTTATCCTTTGTTTTGCCTATTGATGATGAAGCATTGTTTATATAGAAATAGTTTATTTATTGTAAGTAAAGTTAATGATGCCTAAATATAAATAAAGTAAATTCCTTAATAATACTTCATGTTGCTGTCTAAAAGGGATTCAAGTATGTCTGGTATTATACCCTTATATAAAAGTATATAACTCTGTCTGTGAAAGTTGTAGAAATTTGAAAATAAAAAGAAAAGTGCAGATTAAAAAAGGCAAAACCATTTTTTTTTACTTTTTGTATTCTAACCTGAAAATACCAATTTAAAGGTCAGATGTTTCATTTTTCTTAAGCCTTCAACCCTGTAATACCAATAACTATAACATGTATTATGCATTTCTGTAATGATGTTAAATGTACGTTTAATTAATTCAGATAATGTTGATTTAATGGGTGTTTAACTCATGAAACGCATGACTACTGGCATCACTCTAGAACTTCCATGACCACACTTGCATTAAATTACCATGTAGTAAATAAGTGTGTGTGTGTGTGAGTGTGTGTGGGGGGGGGGGGGTTTATGGTCACATTTGCAGTGTAAAATTAAAACTTTTACTAGGTTTACACCTATTTATATACTGACCATTCCCTGAAGATTTCCTGAACAATTATGTTACAGATATTTGATTTTCATTATCGTTATTTTCATTGGAAGCACTGTGTGTTTGCTTGCTCCTACTGATTTATTTCTGCCTTAGAGGCATTAAGTATTCTTTCTGCACTGCAGTCATTTAGTATTCCTGTCTTTGGTGACCATCTGCTGCATTTACATCTGCATTTAAACATTACTATCCAAACCCAGAATTATTTATAAGGTGGTTCTTTTCCTAAGCATTTTTTTTTTTTTGCAAATAAGATATTATAAAGTGAATATCTGAATGTAAGACACCTTTGTCCTTCATTATATCAGCCATAATGTTATTAGGGGAGTAAAGTAGAAAAGACCAAACTTTTTACAATCATGACATGCATCTATAGAATTAAGATCAGTAGCTAGTTCCATAGATCACTGAAACAATTTAATTTACCCCTATTATAATTAATACTGGCCATTTTTAGGAGGGTGATAGAGTCCTCAGAGGGTGCGCTGATGCTATTCGGATTGATTGTAGTCAGATGCAACTTCTAAAAAATGGCCGCCCCCCCTGAAGGAAATCCTGATGGATCTTGAGCTGTGAAGGAATAGAAGAGAGGCACCACAAAACATAAAACAGTATCGTATGTCCAGGTAGAAAGATCCCCTACGTTAAACGGCCACCCCGTAAAGCCAAATACTCGCAGACAGAGTGGCACCAGAATCGTGCCTCAATGCGCGAGTCGGGACTGTTTCAGAGTCGCCCCGACAGACACACCCCAGCCAGTATACGTCACTCCGTGTCCACCAGTCAGATGTCGGCAATCCGCAAGCCTCCACTGGTTCCGTATGGCTACGATCAGTGCGCACTACCACTGCAGGTAATGTGGTGGATGGAGGAAGGGCGTGAATAGTCACTCGTTTTAAAAATACGATATGGTGATGGTATAAAAAACACAGGACAGAGCACGGTACAAAAGTAGTCCGTATTTATTTGTTAAAAGAAACAACAGCAACGCGTTTCCCCGGCTAGATATGCCGTTTCATCTAGGCTGTTCTAGACAAAGCTCTTGCTACAATAATATACCTTACCTCACCTGTTAGGGAGGCGTTCTAACAAGCCTGTACCTGCCTTCCGGTTCTAAATTTAACCACTTCATTACCAGAAGTATATACATTCATGAGAATACTACAATCAGAACATAATATTTTAACACACAAAATTGAATTAAAATTTCTATATCACTAACTCTATATATATATAGAAATAATACAGTACATACTATTTAACAACACAATAATAAAATTGAAAATACAAAAATATATATAAAAATGAATTAAATATAAAAATGTAATTGTGTACAAATTTAAAAACATCCAATTTAAAAGTAGCACCATTGGAGGAAGATAACCTTTAAGTATCTTAATATAAATGACACTAGTAATCTATAGTAATTGTAATACAGAAAATAAAAATAAGTCCCAAGATGATCAGGACTAATACCCCTGGCCTGGTAATCATATAATACTGTCACCTTAGACAGTGACTTATATGTGTGACCCAGTCTCTATAGATATTGTGTTTGGGAAGAGCCAGGTTTGTAATGGAGTTGTACTAACGCCTAGATTTAGAGTTCTGCAGCCATAAGGGGTGCGCTAGCTATGCATGCTTTTTTCTGGCCGCACCTTTTAAATACCGCTGGTATTGAGAGTTCACAGAATGGCAGCGTTAGGCTCCAATAAAGGAGCGTAGAGCATATTTACCCGCAACTTCAACTCTCGATACCAGCGGAGCTTACGGATGCGGCCAAGCTTCAAAAACGTGCTCGTGCACGATTCACCCATAGAAACAATGGGGCTGTTTGAGCTGAAAAAAACCTAGCACCTGCAAAAAAGCCGCGTTCAGTCTCCTAACGCAGCCCCATTGTTTTCTATGGGGAAACACTTCCTACGTCTGCACCTAACACGCTAACATGTACCCCGAGTCTAAACACCCCTTAACCTTACACTTATTAACCCCTAATCTGCCACCCCCCCGCTATCGCTGACCCCCTGCATAATATTATTAACCTCCTTAATCTGCCACTACGTACACCCGCCACCCTACATTATCCCTATGTAACCCCTAATCTGCTTGCCCTAAACATCAACCGACCCCTATATTATATTTATTAACCACCTAATCTGCCGCCCCCAACGTCGCCTACACCTAACTACACTTATTAACCCCTAATCTACCGACCCGGACCTGAGCACTACTATAATAAATGTATTAACCCCTAATAAGCCTCATCCTGCCTCAATAACCCTATAATAAATAGTATTAACCCCTAATCTGCCCTCCCTAACATTGCCGACACATAACTTCAAGTATTAAACCCTATCTGCCGACAGGTAGCTCACCGCTACTCTAATAAATTTATTAACCCCCTAAAGGTAAGTCTAAACTTTAACCCTAACACCCCCCCTAAATTAAATATAATTTAAATCTAACGAAATAAATTAACTTTTATTAAATAAATTAATCTATTTAAAGCTAAATACTTACCTTGTAAAATAAACCCTAATATAGCTACAATATAAATTATTATTATATTATAGCTATTTTAGGATTTATATTTATTTTACAGGTAACTTTGTATTTATTTTAACCAGGTACAATAGCTATTAAATAGTTGAGAACTATTTAATAGCTAAAATAGTTAAAATAATTACAAAATTACCTGTAAAATAAATCTAACCTAAGTTACAATTAAACCTAACACTACACTATCAATAAATTAATTAAATAAAATACCTACAATTATCTACAATTAAACCTAACACTACACTATCAATAAATAAATTAAATACAATTCCCTACAAATAAATACAATTAAATAAACTAACTAAAGTACAAAAATAAAAAGAACTAAGTTACAAAAAATAAAAAATTATTTACAAAAATTTGGAAAACAATTACAACAATTTTAAACTAATTACACCTACTCTAAGCCCCCCTAATAAATTAACAAAGACCCCCCAAAATAAAAAAATGCCCTACCCTATTCTAAATTACAAAAGTTCAAAGCTCTTTTACCTTACCAGCCCTTAAAAGGACCTTTTGTGGGGCATGCCCCAAAGAATTCAGCTCTTTTGCCTGTAAAAAAAAACATGCAATACCCCCCCCAACATTACAACCAACCACCACCCACATAACCCCTAATCTAACCCAAAACCCCCCTTAAATAAACTTAACACTACGCCCCTGAAGATCTTCCTACCTTGTCTTCACCATGCCAGGTTCACAGATCGATCCAGAAGAGCCTCCAATGTCTTGATCCAAGCCCAAGCGTGGGGCGATGAGTGACGTCCATCCTCCGGCTGAAGTCTTGATCCAAGCGGGCAGAAGAGGACATCCGGACCGGCAAACATCTTCATCCAAGCACGCATCGTCTCTATGTTCTTCAATCCAATGACGACCGGCTGATCTTCAAAGACCTCCATCGCGGATCCATCCTTCTTCACCGACGACTTCCCGATGAATGACGGTTCCTTTAAGGGACGTCATCCAAGATGGTTTCCCTCGAATTCCAATTGGTTGATAGGATTCTATCCGCCAATCGGAATTAAGGTAGGAAAATTCTGATTGGCTGATGGAATCAGCCAATCAGAATCAAGTTCAATCCGATTGGCTGATTCAATCAGCCAATCAGATTGAGCTTGCATTCTATTGGCTGTTCCGATCAGCCAATAGAATGCGAGCTCAATCTGATTGGCTGATCGGATCAGCCAATCGGATTGAACTTGATTCTGATTGGCTGATTCCATCAGCCATTCAGAATTTTCTACCTTAATTCCGATTGGCTGATAGAATCCTATCAGCCAATCGGAATTCGAGGGACGACATCTTGGATGACGTCCCTTAAAGGAACCGTCATTCGTCGGGAAGTCGTCGGTGAAGATGGATGTTCCGCGTCGGCGGGAGTGAACATGGATCCGGATGAAAGTAGATTGAAGATGCCGTTGATAGAAGACTTCAGCCGGATCATGGACCTCTTCAGCTCCGGCTTGGATGAGACTTCAGCGGGATCATGGACATCTTCAGCCCCCGCTTGGGCTTGGATCAAGACATCGGAGGAGCTCTTCTGGATCGATCGGTGAACCTGGTATGGTGAAGATAAGGTAGGAAGATCTTCAGGGGCTTAGTGTTAGGTTTATTTAAGGGGGGTTTGGGTTAGATTAGGGGTATGTGGGTGGTGGGTTGTAATGTTGGGGGGGGGTATTGTATGTTTTTTTTTACAGGCAAAAGAGCTGAATTCTTTGGGGCATGCCCCGCAAAGGGCCCTGTTCAGGGCTGGTAAGATAAAAGAGCTTTGAATTTTAGTAATTTAGAATAGGGTAGGGCATTTTTTTATTTTGGGGTTCTTTTTATTTTATTAGGGGGCTTAGAGTAGGTGTAATTAGTTTAAAATTGTTGTAACTTAGTTCTTTTTTATTTTTTGTACTTTAGTTAGATTATTTAATTGTATTTATTTGTAGGAATTGTATTTAATTTATTTATTGATAGTGTAGTGTTAGGTTTAATTGTAGATAATTGTAGGTAGTTTATTTAATTTATTTATTGATAGTGTAGTGTTAGGTTTAATTGTAGATAATTGTAGGTAGTTTATTTATTTATTTATTGATAGTGTAGTGTTAGGTTTAATTGTAACTTAGGTTAGGATTTATTTTACAGGTAATTTTGTAATTATTTTAACTATTTTAGCTATTAAATAGTTCTTAACTATTTAAAAGCTATTGTACCTGGTTAAATTAAATACAAGTTGCCTGTAAAATAAATATAAATCCTAAAATAGCTATAATATAATTATAATTTATATTGTAGCTATTATTAAGGTTTATTTTACAGGTAAGTATTTAGCTTTAAATAGGAATAATTTATTTAATAAGAGTTAATTTATTTCGTTAGATTTAAATTATATTTAATTTAGAGGGGTGTTAGTGTTAGACATAGCTTTAGGGGTTAATCCATTTATTAGAATAGCAGCAAGATTCGGTCGGCAGATTAGGGGTTAATAATTGAAGTTAGGTGTCGGCGATGTTAGGGAGGGCAGATTAGGGGTTAATACTATTTTTATAGGGTTATTGAGGCGGGAGTGAGGCAGATTAGGGGTTAATAACTTTATTATAGTAGCGGTGAGATCCGCTCGGCAGATTAGGCGTTAATAAGTGTAGGCAGGTGGAGGCGACGTTGAGGGGGGCAGATTAGGGGTTAATAAGTATAATATCGGGGTCGGCGGTGTTAGGGGCAGCAGATTAGGGGTACATAGCTATAATGTAGGTGGCGGCGCTTTGCGGTCGGCAGATTAGGGGTTAATTATTGTAGGTCAGCTGGCGGGTGACGTTGTGGGGGGCAGGTTAGGGGTTAATAAATATAATATAGGGTCTGCGGTGTTAGGGGCAGCAGATTAGGGGTACATAAGTATAACGTAGGTGGCGGTCGGCAGATTAGGGGTTTAAAATTTTTTTATCGAGTGGCGGCGATGTGGGGGGACCTCGGTTTAGGGGTACATAGGTAGTTTATGGGTGTTAGTGTACTTTAGAGCACAGTAGTTAAGAGCATTATAAACCGGCGTTAGCCCAGAAAGCTCTTAACTACTGACTTTTTTTCTGTGGCTGGAGTTTTTGTCATTAGAATTCTAACGCTCACTTCAGACACGACTCTAAATACCGGAGTTAGAAAGATCCCATTGAAAAGATAGGATACGCAATTGACGTAAGGGGATCTGCGGTATGGAAAAAGTCGCGGCTGGAAAGTGAGCGTTAGACCCCTTTCCTGACTGACTCCAAATACCGGCGGTAGCCTAAAACCAGCATTAGGAGCCTCTAACGCTGGTTTTCACGGCTACCGCCAAACTCTAAAATCTAGGCCTAGGGGCCTTATTAAATGTGAGGATTGGCGTTACATATTATTGTGATCATAGTGCTCATGGATTTTGCACCTCAAGAACATATGCATATGATAGGCGTATTGCTTATTAATTTGAAGTACTAACTAAATATCTATTCTCCATAACTAATAATGCACTGAAATAGAAAGAAGGTGACTTACTGGACTCCATAAATATCTCAAAAAGCTGCCAAATCTATATTAAGATTAAGGCCATTGGGAAGTAAGGTTTTGAGAGTATGGATCCAGTAAGTCTCCATCTGTCTCAATCTAGATAATCTGTTGTATAAATGAGAGACAGGAATAAATTCTATGGGACATATATTGAAACAATCAGTATGGCCATTATGATGGTAATTGCAATGCCTGGGGACACTATGGTTCTTTTGATTCTTTTTCATATTTCTCAGATGTTCTGAACATCTAATGTTTAGTCTTCTGGGGGTTCTTCCTACATACTGAACCCCACAGACACAAGATAGTAGATATACAACATATCTAGATGCACAGGAAATTTGGCCAATGATTGAAAACTGTTTGCCAGTGACATTTGATTGGAATGTCATTTGCTTATGTATAATTCTATTGCACAATTTACAATTCTTCACAATGCATCTATAAGAACCTATTGGTAAGTTGCCAACCCCTATGGTGATTATTCAGAATTTTATGTTTTCACTACCTTACTAGGAGCCAGCATTGATTTCAAACTGGGTGCCTTTCTATATACTATATTAGGTTTATCAGTCAAAATCTTCCCCAAATGGGGTCCTTTTGGAGAATTCTCCAATGTTTATTAATTATCTGACGTATTTTTTTTATGATGACGGTTGTATAACGTAATAAAAGAGTAAATGTCTCCATAAAATCATTCTGTTCTTTATTTGACTTAATATTAGTTTTTTTTTTAAAAATAATCTTCTGTATTGTCTTGCTTAGCTATTTTGTAACCATTATCTATGATACTATGACGGATAATGTTTCTCATTGAAACGTTCTTTTAATATCAGGCTTTGAGTCTCATAATCCAGCCAAGGTACTGCAATTTTGGCGAATTCTTTTAAATTGGCCATATGGCACGTTACGCTTCCATGGGAAGTGATGATGACTGGTAAAGTCTAAATAACTATTACAGTCTACCATCTTAAAATGGGTGACACTAGTGACTTTTAGGACCATCAAATTTGAGTACCAAATCCAGAAATACTATGGTCTCATGATGAATGCAACTAGTAAAAGTTAGACCTCTATCATTCGAATTCAAGTACTCAACAAACAAATTGGCTGATACCAGATCGCCCCTCCAGATAAAAATCATATCGTTTATGTACCGCCCATAGAACACCAGGCTCGCCCCAAAATGCCCTCATATATGTACTTTTGTTCAAATGAACCATGAATAAATTGGCATAACTTGGGGCGAACCTGGTGCCCATGGCGGTACCTTTCACCTGGAGAAAAAACTCATCTTGGAACATAAAATAATTATGTCTCAAGATGAAGGAGATAAGTTTAAGAATTAAATCACATTGTGCATTTGGTAAGTAAATATAATTTTGTAAAAATTCTGCTACTGCAGTTAAACCCAAATGGTGTTGTATATTTGAATACAGCGAGTTGAACATCACATGTAATCCATAGTAAATCTGAAGTGATCTTAATTTTCTCAAATTTCTCAATCAAATCACTAGAATCCCGAATATATGATTCGAGACCCTGTACATGTTTTTGCAGAAAAAAGTCCACGTTGGACGACACATTATCAGTTAGACTACCAATGCCCACGATAATGGGCCGCCCCGGTGGACATGTGAGATTCTTGTGCAATTTCGGCAAATGATAATAGAATGCCAAATTAGGCTCTTTAGGCAACAGAAAATCTTGTTCTTTTTTGAGTATTATATTGTCTGTAAATGCCAATTCAACAATATCTTTTAATAGCCCTGTATATTGTTTGGTAGGGTCATGATTTAGTTTAAGGTAATAGGCGGTGTCATACAAAATTTTACGAGCCTCAATAAGGTAGTCCTCCAAATTTTGGAGGACAATAGCGCCCCCCTTATCTGCCTGCCTTATAACAATCGATTTGTCATTTTTCAGGTTCTCTGTGGGCTCTTCGCTCATTAGGAAAAAGATTGGATTGATTTTTATTACTGATCTTACTAGTTTTAATTTTAGGGATTCGTTCTAAATCTTCCCCCACTAATTGCCTAAAAAATTTCAATGTGAGCATTATTCTGAAGATGTGGTGTGAAATTTGATTTATTTCTAAAATGCGTTCGTAAAAACCTTCATATAATTGGTCAGTCAGAGAATCAGGTTCATTATTTGGGATTTGTGTTTCCCTTAATCTGGATCCATTGAGTCAGTTATTATGGGAAAGACCACTATCATTTCTTAATTTTTTTATAATTTATGTTCATGTCTTCTACTATAATCACGGTGATTATTGTGATAATTGTCACCCGTAGACCTTGTTTCTCTATAGTGAGGTGTATGTCCAGGGGTCCTTTGTGTAGTGTATTCAAGAACCTTATTTGTATATGAGTTAAAATCCTCATAAGAAGAGTTGTCTTTAGGTCTTCTATAATGGTAACCATTATAGAAGACCTAAAGACAACTCTTCTTATGAAGCATTTTAACTCATATACAAATAAGGTTCGTGAATACACTACACAAAGGAACCCTGGACATACACCTCACTATAGAGAATCAAGATCTAGGGGTGACAATTATCACAATAATCACCGTGATTATAGTAGAAGACATGAACATAATTATAACTACCAACAGTATGATAGGAGATATGAACATAATTCTAACCACCAACAATATGATAGGAGACCTTCCTATAATTAGGAAAGATCGAATAGACCAACCACCACTGCAGGTGGTCAACAATCAGGTATGACTAATCAAGGCGGCCAACATCCCAATACAGTTAATCAAGAAGGGGGGCCTAAGAACCCCTACCAGAGATAATGAAAATCATCATTTCAATCAAGGTGCCTCTGCTAATTCTAGCAATAGACAATCTAATACAAACTCACTCAATCATTTTTTAGAACAGGGACCACGCATGCCAACATGGAAACAGAAGAGTATAACCAGTTACCTAGAGCCTGTGGTGTCTCTCACAACCCCCCAAAAAGGGAAAAGACCTCACGGTCAAGAGGACACAGAGGACGGGGGAACCAGCCCTCAAAGAGGCAAAACTACAGGCACTGAGTAAGGGGATACACAATCTTTCTCACGTAAAACTTAGTGATGATGAAGTGAGAATTTTTGGGCAGAGGCTTTTCATTCAGTCCTACAAATGAACATAATATTTGTTTCATTATTTGTGGATTTGAATTGTTTTACCCAAAAACTATCATTACAGAAATATTTGGCAGAGAAAAAATTAAGAAATGATAGTGGTCTTCCCATAATAACTGACTCAATGGATTCCATATTAAGGGAAACACAAATCCCAATATATGAACCTGATCGCTGACTGACCAATTATATGAAGGTTTTATATGAACACATTTTAGAAATAATCGAATTTAACACCACATCTTCAGAATAATGCTCACATTGAAATTTTTAGGCAATTAGTGGGGGAAGATTTAGAACGAATCCCTAAAATTAAAACTATTAAGATCAGTAATAAAAATCAATCCATCTTTTTCCTAATGAGCAAAGAACCATAGAGAGCCTGAAAAAATGACAAATCGATTGTTATAAGGCAGGCAGATAAGGGGGGTGCTATTGTCCTCCAAAATTTGGAGGACTACCTTATTGAGGCTCGTAAAATTTTGTATGACACCGCCTATTACCTTAAACTAAATCATGACCCTACCAAACAATATAAGGGCTATTAAAGATATTGTTGAATCGGCATTTTAGAGACAATATAATACTCAAAAAAGAACAAGATTTTCTGTTGCCTAAAGAGCCTAATTTGGCATTCTATTATCATTTGCCGAAATTGCACAAGAATCTCACATGTCCACCGGGGCGGCCCATTATCACCGGCATTGGTAGCCTAACTGATAATGTGTCGTCCTACGTGACTTTTTTCTGCAAAAACATGTACAGGGTCTCGAATCATATATTCGGGATTCTAGTGATTTGATTGAGAAACTTGAGAAAATTAAGATCACTTCAGATTTACTATGGATTACATGTGATGTTCAATCGTTGTATTCAAATATACAGCACCATTTGGGTTTAACTGCAGTAGCAGAATTTTTTACAAACTGATATTTACTTACCAAATGCACAATGTGATTACATTCTTAAACTTATCTCCTTCATCTTGAGACATAATTATTTTATGTTCCAGGATGAGATGAAAGGTACCGCCATGGCACCAGGTTCGCCCATGTTATGCCAATTTATTCATGGGTTCATTTTGAACAAAGTACATATATGAGGGCATTTTTGGGGCGACCCTGGTGTTCTATGGGTGGTACATAGACAATATGATTTTTTATCTGGAGGGGCGATCTGGCATCAGCCAATTTGTTTGTTGAGTACTTGAATTCGAATGATAGAGGTCTAACTTTTACTAGTTGCATTCATCATGAGACCGTAGTATTTCTGGATTTGGTACTCAAATTTTGATGGTCCTAAAGTCAGTAGTGTCACCCATTTTAAGATGATAGACTGTAATAGTTATTTAGACTTTACCAGTCACCATCACTTCCCATGGAAGCGTAACATGCCATATGGCAATTTAAAAGAATATGCCAAAATTGCGAGTACCTTGGCTGATTATGAGACTCAAAGCCTGATATTAAAAGAACGTTTCCAATGAGAAACATATCCTTCATATATCATAGATAATGGTTACAAAAGAGCAAGACAAAAGAGAAGATTATTTAAAAAAAAACTAATATTAAGTCAAATAAAGAACAGAACGATTTTATGGAGACATTTACTCCTTTTATTACGGTATACAACCGTCATCATAAAAAAATACGTCAGATAATTCATAAACATTGGAAAATCTCCAAAAGGACCCCATTTTGGGGAAGATTTTGACTGATAAACCTACTATAGTATATAGTTAAGGCACCCAGTTTGAAATCAATGCTGGCTCCTAGTAAGGTAGTGAAACATAAAATTCTGAATAATCACCATAGGGTTGGCACCTTACCAATAGTTCTTATAGATGCAATGTGAAGAATTGTAAATTGTGCAATAGAATTATACATAAGCAAATGACATTCCAATCAAATGTCACTGGCAAACATTTTTCAATCATTAGCCATATTTCCTGTGCATCTAGATATGTTGTATATCTACTATCCTTGTGTCTGTGGGGTTCAGTATGTAGGCAGAACCTCCAGTAGACTAAGCATTAGATGTTCAGAACATCTGAGAAATATGAAAAAGAATCAAAAGAACCATAGTGTCCCCAGGCATTGCAATTACCATCATAATGGCCAAACTAATTGTTTCAATATATGTCCCATAGAATTTATTCCTGTCTCTCATTTAAACAACAGATTATCTAGATTGAGACAGAGGAGACTTACTGGATCCATGCTCTCAAAACCTTACATCTCAATGGCCTTAATCTTAATATAAATTTGGCAGCCTTTTGAGATATTTATGGAGTCTAGTAAGTCACCTTCTTTTGTATTTCAGTGCATTATTAGTTATGGAGAATAGATTATTTAGTTAGTCCTTCGAATTAATAAGCAATACGCCTATCATATGCATATGTTCTTGAGGTGCAAAATCCATGAGCACTATGATCACAATAATATGTAGCGCCAATCCTCACATTTAATAGGGCCCTTAGTACACACCATTATAAACTGGCTCTTCCATACACAATATCTATAGAGCTGGGTCACACATATAAGTCACTGTCTAAGTGACAGTATTATATGATTACCAGGCCAGGGTATTAGTCTGAGCATCTTGGGACTTATTTTTATTTTCTGTATTACCAATTACAATAGATTACTAGTGTCATTTATATTAAGATGACTTAAAGGTTATCTTCTCCAATGGTGCTACTTTTAAATAGGATGTTTTTAAATATGTACACAATTACATTTTTATATTTAATTCATTTTTATATATATTTTTGTATTTTCAATTTTATTATTTGTGTTGTTAAATAGTATGTCCTGTATTATTTCTATATATATAGAGTTAGTGATATAGAAATTTTAATTCTAATTTTGTGTAAAATATTATGTTCTGATTGTAGTATTCTTATGAATGTATATACTTCTGGTGATTAAGTGGTTGAATTTAGAACAGGAAGACAGGTACAGCTTGTTAGAACGCCCCCTAACAGGTGTAGGGTAAGGTATTTATTGGTAGCAAGAGCTTTGTTTAGAACAGCCTGATGAAGCGGCATATCTAGCCGGGAAACGCGTTGCTGTTGTTTCTTTTAACAAATAAATACGGACTACTTTTGTACCTGCTCTGTCCTGTGTTTTTACCATCAACCATATCGTATTTTTCACGAGTGACTATTCAACGCCCTACCTCCATCCCACCCGTTACCTGCAGTGGTAGTGCGCACTGATCGAGCCATACGGAACCAGTTGAGGCTTGCCGATTGCCGACGTCTGACTGGTGGACACGGTAGGTGACGTATACTGGCTGGGGTGTGTCTGTCGGATGACTCTGAACGTCCCGACTCGCGCATTGAGGCACGATTCTGGTGCCACTCTGTCTGTGAGGTATTTGGCTTTATGGGGTGGCCGTTAATGTAGGGGATCTTTCTACCTGGTCATACAATACTGTTTTAAGTTTTGTGGTGCCTCTCTTCTTCTATTCCATTTTTAGGAGAAGAATCCTTGTTACCTCCACTACACATTTCTCTCACCACAAGAAACAAGTGTAATCTAATTCACATAAATAAATAGACCGAGTAATTTCAGTTCTTTGAAAATATTTTATTAATTTTATTTATTACCAGTACTACTAGGACTAGCTTTAAATATTTTAGTTTCTGTTTCCACTATACTTGGTAACTCTACTATTATCCTTGGATCAATTGTGTATCATTTAACAACCATCATATCGTTTGTGTAGCCAGTTGAAGAAAGGTATAATTTTTATTACTTATTCATGCAGCCTCATTTCCGAGTATGGCCAGCATTAGCTAAAAGGACCTAAATCATTACGGCTAGATTACGATTCTTGCGTTATGAGTAAAAAAGCAGCGTTAAGTCTCATAACGCTGCATTTTTACTACCGCTTCTATTACGAGTCTTGCAAATTTTAGGGGCACCGCACACTTGTTTTGGCCTTACCACGCAAATCAACATACGCAAATTGCGTATAGTCTTTTTCTATGGACTTCCATAGCGCCGGTATTAACGAGCTTGTTCTGGGAGGCCAAAACGTGAGCGGTACACCCTATCCCATCAAGATTCGGACCGCATTCTAAAAGTCAGTAATTATGAGTTTTACACTACAACGCTGTAGCATAAAACTCATAACTAAAGTGCTAAAAGTACACTAACACCCATAAACTACCTATTAACCCCTAAAACCAAGGCCCTCCCACATTGCAAACACTAAAATTAAATTATTAACCCTTAATCTGCCACTCCGGACATCACCGCCACTATAATAAATATATTAACCCCTAAACCGCCACACTCCTGCCTCGCAAACACTATTTAAATATTATTAACCCCTAATCTGCTGTCCCTAATATTGCCACCACATACCTACATTTATTAACCCCTAATCTGCCACCCCCAACGTCGCCCTCCACTATATTAAATTTATAAACCTCTAAATCTAATTATAACCCTAAACCTAACACCCCTAACTTAAATATAATTAAAATAAATCTAAATAAAACTTACTATTAATAACTAAATAATTCCTATTCAAAACTAAATAGTTACCTATAAAATAAACCCTAAACTAGCTAGCTTAGGGTTTATTTTTATTTTACAGGCAAGTTTGTATTTATTTTAACTAGGTAGAATAGTTACTAAATAGTTATTAACTATTTAATAACTACCTAGCTAAAATAAATACAAATTTACCTGTAATATAAAACCTAAACCCGTCTTACACTAACACCTAACCTAATCATACAATTAAATAAATTCCCTAAATTAAATACAATTAACTAAATTCAAAACAATTAGCTAAAAGGGCCTTTTGCGGGGCATTGCCCTAAAGATCCCCCAAAGATCCACTTACCGGGAGAAGTCTTCTTCCAAGCGACAAGGGTGTATTGGGTGGGTTTTATTTTTAGGTTAGTGCTTTGGGCTGCAATAGAGCTAAATGCCCTTTTATGGGGCAATGCCCATCCAATGCCCTTTTCAGGGCAATGGGGAGCTTAGGTTTTTTTAGTTACGGTTTTATTTGAGGGGTTGTTTGTGTGGGTGGTGGGTTTTTACTGTTGGGGGGTTGTCTGTATTATTTTTTTTTACAGGTAACAGAGCTTATTTCTTTGGGGCAATGTCCCGCAAAAGGCCCTTTTAAGGGCTATTGGTAGTTTAGTTTAGGCTAGGTTTTTTTTTTATTTTGGGTGGGCTTTTTTATTTTGATAGGGCTATTAGATTAGGCGTAATTAGTTTAAAGATCTTGTAATTTGTTTTAGTGTTTGTTTTTTGTAATTTAACTTATTGTTTTGAATTAGTTAATTGTTTTTTAATTTAGGGAATTTATTTAATTGTAGGGTTAGGTTAGGTGTTAGTGTAAGACAGGTTAGGTTTTATTTTACAGGTCAATTTGTATTTATTTCAGCTAGGTAGTTATTAAATAGTTAATAACTATTTAGTAACTATTCCACCTAGTTAAAATAAATACAAATTTGCCTGTAGAATAAAAAATAAAACCTAAGCTAGCTACAATCTAACTATTAGTTATATTGTAGCTAGCTTAGGGTTTATTTATAGGTAAGTATTTTATTTTAAATAGGAAATATTTAGCTAATGATAGTAATTTTTATTTATATTTATTTTAATTATATTTAAGTTAGGGGGTGTTAGGGTTAGGGTTAGACTTAGATTTAGGGGTTAATAAATTTAATATAGTGGCGGCGACATTGGGGGCAGCAGATTAGGGGTTAATAAATGTAGGTAGGTGGCGGCGATGTTAGGGACGGCAGATTAGGGGTTAATATGTTTATTATAGTGGCGGCAACATTGGGGGCAGCAGATTAGGGTTGTTAATAAGTGTAGGTAGGTTGCAGCAACATTGTGGACGGGAGATTAGGGGTTAATAAATATAATGTAGGTGTCGGCGATGTCGGGCGGCAGATTAGGGGTTAATAAGTGTAAGATTAGGAGTGTTTAGACTCGGGGTTCATGTTAGTGTTTTAGGTGTAAACATAAATTTAGTTTCCCCATAGGAATCAATGGGGCTGCGTTACTGAGCTTTACGCTGCTTTTTTGCAGGTGTTAGACATTTTCTCAGCCGGCTCTCCCCATTGATGTCTATGGGGAAATCGTGCATGAGCACGTACAACCAGCTCACTGCTGACTTAAGCAGCGCTGGTATTGGAGGTGCGGTATGGAGCACAACTTTGCTCTATGCTCACTTCTTGCCTTTTAACGCTGGGTTTGTAAAAACCTGAAAAACCATCGCTGTAGGTAAGTGAGCGTTGAAAATAACGTGCAAGTTAGCAATGCACCCCTCGTAATGCAAAACTCGTAATCTGGCTGTTAGTGTTTTACACCCGACAATTCAAAAACATGAAAATGAAGATCAATGTTATTAAAAGTGTAAATGCAGCATTGATATTGTATGAATGACCATTTCTAATCATGGTAAAAACATGCTGCCTCTAGTTGTTCATATATTGAAATTAGTAAAGCAGACTGCATCGATGGAGATAACATTCAACCTAATAGTAATTTTTAGGGTTGAAGCATTTTGCTAAAACTATATATGAATTCTTTATTATGGAAGGACAATTAGACTGGGCAATGGAAAGTCTTCTCCCTTTCGCAAATTACTATCTTGACACTTCCCTATCCGTTAGCGGGGATGGTGATGTATATTTCAGGAATCTGCTGCTACTCTAGAAGTTAATCTGTCCCTCTTAAAAATGTATAATATATTGTATAATTGAAATCATCTCAGCTGTTTTAAAACTGCCAGAGCTGGACATCTAAGCAGGACCTGGAGCTCTGTTTTCAGTGGGTCTTCACTTCAAATTCTCTATTTGGACCTCATATAGACATAAGAGTTGTCATTATGTTAGTTGATATTTATATATTTCTTCATTTTTGAAGGCATTAATATTTACCTTTGCCTTGTTTCCCAAAGACATGTTTTTTTACATTTTAAATTCAATTCTGTATTCCTTCCTTTTGGGCCCCATTTTTTCCAGTCTACTTTTCATGTAGCTTTCAATCCATTGTCTGAAGATAAGTTTAATCAACTCCAATAGCTTCAATGGTTTTTTATTTCTTTGGTTGTCCTGAGAACTGTTTTGATGTATTTAGGAAAGTAATTCAAAACTGATGTAGATCATGAAAGTGTTTCTAATACCATTACAGACACTAATGCTTTATGTTCCATGTTTATATTACATTAGTATGTTGTTAGACAAAGTACATTTTTCTATTAATCACTGTGCTAGATTAATGGACTCTCGTTAGGCTCCCGATGGGCTTCATTATTCAGGCGAGATCATCCTTGAATTTAATTGGGGCTGGTTTCACCTATTTTTTCTAGAGTGCTTTCCTGTCTTTGACATATAGTAGTTAGACATGTGCACAGCGAAAAACATTTTTTTCGTTTCGTTCCTTTTTCATTAGATAAATAATTTAGTTTTGGCAAAATAGTTATGTTAAGTTAAACTCATTTTCGGATCCAATTCATTATTTCGGATCTATTCATTATTCATATTCATTTTAGAATAGAAAAATGAATATGAATAATGAATGGATCCAAAATAACGAATGAATTGAAAAACGATTTAACTTAACATAAGCAATATAAAAACAATATATAAATTTGCTTAAATCACTTACGCCTAGAATTAGAGTTCAGCGTTAGCCGTCAAAAGCAGCGTTAAGGGGTCCTAATGCTGCTTTTTACCCCTCGTTGGTATTTAGAGTCAGTCAGGAAAGGGTCTAACGCTCACTTTCCAGCCGCAACTTTTCCATACCGCAGATCCCCTTACACCAATTGCATATCCTATCTTTTCAATGGGTCTTCCAAAACGCCGGTATTTAGAGTCTTGGCTGAAGTGAGCGTTAGAACTCTAACGACAAAACTCCAGCCGCAGAAAAAAGTCAGGAGTTAAGAGCTTTATGGGCTAACACCGGTTTATAAAGCTCTTAACTACTGTGCTCTAAAGTACACTAACACCCATAAACTACCTATGTACCCCTAAACTGAGGCCCCCCCACATCGCCACCACTCTAATACATTTTTTTAACCCCTAATTTGCTGACCGCACACCACTGCACATACATTATCCCTATGTACCCCTAATCTGCTGCCCTAACATCGCTGACACCTACATAATATTTATTAACCCCTAGTCTGACCCCCCAATGTCGCCGCTACCTTACCTACACTTATTAACCCTTAATCTGCCGACCGGACCTCGCCGCCACTATAATAAATGTATTAACCCATAAACCGGCCGCACTCCCGCCTCAAAAAACCCTATAATAAATAGTGTTAACCCCTAATCTGCCCTCCCTAACATCTTTGACACCTAACTTCAAGTATTAACCCCTAATCTGCCGAACGGACCTCGCCGCTACTCTAATAAATGTATTAACCCCTAAAGCTAAGTCTAACCCTAACACTAACACCCCCAAGTTAAATATAATTTTTATCCAACGAAATAAATTAAATCTTATTAAATAAATTATTCCTATTTAAACCTAAATACTTACCTGTAAATAAATCCTAATATAGCCTACATATAACAAATAATTATATTGTAGCTATTTTAGGGATTTATATTTATTTTACAGGCAACTTTGTATTATTTTAACTAGGTACAATAGCTATTAAATAGTTATTTACTATTTAATAGCTACCTAGTTAAAATAATAACAAAATTACCTGTAAAATAAATCCTAACCTAAGTTACAATTAAACCTAACACTACACTATCAATAAATACATTAACTAAACTACCTACAATTACCTACAATTAAATCAACTAAACTAAATTACAAAAAAAAAAAAACACTAAATTACAAAAAATAAAAAAAGATTACAAGAATTTTAAACTAATTACACCTACTCTAAGCCCCCTAAAAAAATAACAAAGCCCCCCAAAATAAAAAAAATGCGTACCCTATTCTAAAATAAAAAGTTAACAGCTCTATTACCTTACCAGCCTTTAAAAGGGCTTTTTGCAGGCATGCCCAAAAGAAATCAGCTCTTTTTGCCCCCCCCAACATTACAACCCACCACCCACATACCCCTAATCTAACCCAAACCCCCCTTAAATAAACCTAACACTACCCCCCTGAAGATCTGCCTACCTTGTATTCACCCCAGCTGGGTATCACTGATCCGTCCAGAAGAGGTCCTCCAGAGGGTCCGAAGTCTTCATCCTATCCGGCCAGAAGAGGTCCTCCTGAGGCTCGGAAGTCTTCATCCAGGCGGCATCTTCTATCTTCTTCCATCCGGAGCGGAGCGGGTCCATCTTGAAGCAGCCGGCGCGGATCATCCTCTTCTAATGACGTTCCTAAGTCCGAATGAAGGTTCCTTTAAATGACGTCATCCAAGATGTCGTCCCTCGAATTCCGATTGGCTGATAGGATTCTATCAGCCAAACGGAATTAAGGTAGGAATAATTTGATTGGCTGATTGAATCAGCCAATCAATTCAAGTTCAATCAGATTTGCTGATCCAATCAGCCAATCAGATTGAGCTCACATTCTATTGGCTGATCGGAACAGCCAAAATCAGATTTTTCCTACCTTAATTCCGATTGGCTGATAGGAATCCTAACAGCCAATCGGAATTCGAGGGACGCCATATTGGATGACGTCATTTAAAGGAACCTTCATTCGGACTTAGGACGTCATTAGAAGAGGATGGATCCGCACCGGTTGCTTCAAGATGGACCCGCTCCACTCCGGATGGAAGAAGATAGTAGATGCCGCCCTGGATGAAGACTTCCGAGCCTCTGGAGGACCTCTTCTGGCCGGATAGGATGAAGACTTCGGACCCTCTGGAGGACCTCTTCTGGATGGATCGGTGATACCCGGCTGGGTGAATACAAGGTAGGGAGATCTTCAAGGGGGTAGTGTTAGGTTATTTAAGGGGGGTTTGGGTTAGATTAGGGGTATGTGGGTGGTGGGTTGTAATGTTGGGGGGGTATTGTATGTTTTTTTTTACAGTCAAAAGAGCTGATCTTTGGGGCATGCCCCGCAAAAAGCCCTTTTAAGGGCTGGTAAGGTAAAAGAGCTGTTAACTTTTTATTTTAGAATAGGGTACGGCATTTATTTTATTTTGACGGGGCTTTGTTATTTTTTAGGGGGCTTAGAGTTGGTGTAATTAGTTTAAAATTCTTGTAATCTTTTTTATTTTTTGTAATTTAGTGTTTGTTTTTTTTTGTAATTTAGTTTAGTGATTTAATTGTAGGTAATTGTAGGTAGTTTAGTTAATTTATTTATTGATAGTGTAGTGTTAGGTTTAATTGTAACTTAGGTTAGGATTTATTTTACAGGTAATTTTGATATTATTTTAACTAGGTAGCTATTAAATAGTAAATAACTATTTAATAGCTATTGTACCTAGTTAAAATAAATACAAAGTTGCCTGTAAAATAAATATAAATCCTAAAATAGCTACAATATAATTATTCATTATATTGTAGCTATATTAGGTTTATTTTACAGGTAAGTATTTAGCTCAAAATAGGAATAATTTATTTAATAAGATTTAATTTATTTTGTTAGATAAAAATTATATTTAACTTAGGGGGGTGTTAGTGTTAGGGTTAGACTTAGCTTTAGGGGTTAATACATTTATTAGAGTAGCGGCGAGGTCCGGTCAGAAGATTAGGGGTTAATAAGTGTAGGTAAGGTAGCGGCGACGTTGGGGGGGGCAGATTAAGGGTTAATAAATATAATATAGGTGTCGGCGATGTTAGGGGCAGCAGATTAGGGGTTCATGGGGATAATGTAGCTTGCGGCGGTGTACGGAGCGGCAGATTAGGGGTTAATAATAAAATGCAGCTGTCAGCGATAGCGGGGGTGGCAGATTAGGGGTTAATAAGTGTAAGGGTAGGGGTGTTTAGACTCGGGGTACATGTTAGAGTGTTAGGTGCAGACGTAGGAAGTGTTTCCCCATAGGAAACAATGGGGCTGCGTTAGGAGCTGAACGCTGCTTTTTTGCAGGTGTTAGGTTTTTTTGCAGCTCAAAACTGCCCCTTTGTTTCCTATGGGGGAATCGTGCACGAGCACATTTTTCCAGCTGGCTTCTACCATAAGCAACGCTGGTATTTAGAGTTGAAGTGGCGTGTAAATATGCCTCTACGCTCCCTTTTTGGAGCCTAACGCAGCCCTTCAGAGAACTCTAAATACCAGCGTTATTTAAAAGGTGCGGGGGGGGAAAAAAACATGCGTAGCTAACGCACCCTTTGGCCGCAAAACTCTAAATCTAGCCGAATATAAGAAATAATAAAATACAAAAACAAATGTGACGGTGCACAAAAAAGGATAAAAGTCCCAGGTTATCATGGTGGTAAATGCTCAGCAGGTGAACCTCAGGGAAAAAAAGAAGAAACACATATAGTGAAGTTCTGTGGTTATGTGAAATTTATAGCAGAACCCAATGATTGCTCTGTTAGTCCGGTAAGGAACAAGGCTCTGCCCTTTTGTGATGTCACTACTCCCACAAAGACGTCAAAAAGGGGTTGAACCTTGTGCCTTACCGGACTAACAGAGCAATCATTGGACATTGTGATATAAACAGTCTTTTGCTTGTAGCAGTCTATTATTGGGAAAATATCATTGTATATGCCTTGTGACTTGTTTTTAATAAATTTGTTATACTTTTTAAACACTTCTGATTCATCCTTTGGAGCTGGAACATCCTTCTTTGCCTTGCCTCCTATTAGGAGCTTCCTGTGCTATATATCTATAGCTTGATTTTGAAGCTCTAGACAATGTGAGTACCTTTCTAGGTCTGCTATAAAATTTCACATAACCACATAACTTCACTATATGTGTTTCTTCTTCTTTTTTTCCCTGAGGTCACCTGCTTAGCATTACCACCGTGATAACCTGGGATTTTTATCCTGTTTTTTATGGCGGCTTAGCGGTTAATAGGTTTATTTAGTGTTGGCGATGTGGGGGGACAGCGGTTTACGGGTCAATAGGTCTATTTAGTGTTTGCGATGTGGGGGGACGGCAGTTTTAGGGGTTAATCAATTTATTTAGAGATCCGCAATGTGAAGGGATGGAGGTTAGGGGTTTATAGGTTTATTTAGTGTTGGCGATGTGGGGTGACGGTGGTTTAGAGGTTAATAGGCTCAGTTAGTGTTGGCAATGTGGGGGGTGGCGGTTTATGGGTTAATACGTTTAGTTAGTGTTTTATTTAGTGTGGGTGATGTGGGGGGATGGCGGTTTAGAGGTTAATAGGTTTAGTTAGTGTTGGTGATGTGGGGGATGCGGTTTAGTGGTTAATAGGTTTAGTTAGTGTTTTATTTAGTGTGGTTGATATGGGGGGATGGCAGTTTAGAGGTTAATAGGTTTTATTTAGTGTTGGCGATGTGGGCGGATGGTGGTTTAGAGGTTAATAAGTTTAGTTAGTGTTGGCGAATGTAGGGGAACGGCGGTTTAGAGAGTAATAGGTTTTAGTTAGTGTTTTATTTAGTGTTGGCAATGTGGGGGAACGGCGTTTTAGAGGTTAATAAGTTTATTTAGTGTTGGTGATGTGGGGGACGGCGGTTAGGAGGTTAATAGGTTTAGTTAGTGTTGGCAATCTGGGGAGACCTTGGTTTAGGTGAGTTAAAAGGTATAGTTAGTGTTTTATTTAGTGTTGGCGATGTGGGGGGACGGTGGCTTAGAATAGTTTGGTTAGAATGAATAAGAATGGATTTGAAAATTCATAAACTGATTTATTAGTTTTTTCTGAATTTTTGGGGAATAAGTTATGGTGCCGATTTGGAAATTTGGATTCATCTGAATCTTCGAATCAGCCAAAATTCATCCGGAAAACTAAATTCGGTCCTAAATTAATTGCACATGTCTATAGTAGCCCAATTCATGATATCTTGCACAGCAAACCAGTCCCTGGAAAAGCTATAAGCCACAAGACTCAAACAACATGCATACAAAACAGATTTCATGCATATAAACAGATTTGGTGAATGTTAAGAATTGTAAAACATTCATGACCTGTTGTAATAAGAACAAGAGGTATCTCAGAAAACATGCAGGACTTAACAAAGGGGCTGACATTCCAGAGCTTTTCACCTAAACCTTGGTCAAGCAATACGGAATATTATGATTCAAGATTGCACAATGTAGGGTATCTTGTCTTGTTTTTTGGTGTTTTGCTAGTTCAAAGCTGATAAGGATGTCTCATTTTATGTTTCTTTATTTTTTTTATTAATGTTAATGTTTTAAACTTTTCATTTTTGCATATATCAGTGGGGATTATTTTTCTTTTTTTTAAGTTTGTTTAGAAAAGTTTTTCAGGGCATTTTTGTGAAGCCAGTATCCTTGACAGTGTAACATGTTCTATGCATCAATGACTTAACAGTTGCAAGATAGATTCCAGTGATTATAGTTATGCAAATCATGTAATTTTGGCCATGATAAGTGGCAAAACCAAACCTTTATAAATCCCATAATTTTAGGGTTGCAATGTTGCAGTCAATTTTTCAGTGAGATACTGTATTAGTTTCACAAACAATTTTTTTTTTTAATTTTGACCAAAGCAAAAAGTATTTCCCAGAGTTAGCAACATTAGCTGATTTAGGACTAGATTATGAGTGGATCGATAATTTGCGCTCCTGCTTGTGGGTTTACTGCACTAGACAGAGGCATTATGCATGCGTCGGGTAAATTGCATATTGCAAATTAAAAGTAAATGTTTTTGCAAGAGCGCTAACCTGATGCACACAAAAAGCCAAACTTACAATACCACATTAATGTATTCCCCAAAGACTTCAATGGAGAGTGAACAGTTGAAAAAACCTAATACCTCTACTCATGCACAAGTGCGCTAACCCAGCATGAAATATTCCATTGTTCTTCACAAAGCAGAACAGTTTACATAATGTTTGTTTGGTAAAATATATACAGTATCTATACCTATATATATATATATATATATATATATATATATATATACTTGCATTCAATTCAATTGTGCTCAAGCAAACACATTTACTTTCAACCCATATGTGTGCTACTTCTGACATATGCAAAGAGCCGCGATAAACCCCTTTTCACTTGCGTGCAACAGTTAGTGCGCCACTACTAATCTAGCCCTTAATACATTTTGTCAATTTGTTTAAACCCTTAATTGAACTTTATTTCAAGCAATCTATACTTTAATATACACACAGAGGGAAGCTGACATTTTAGTGCTCATGAGTGGGCATGGTGTTTTGAAATGAAGAAGGGTTTGAAAGAAAAGATATACAAAGTATTACTATTTTTATTTCTATGACTGTATACTTCAATATATTAAAGTGAAAGTCAATCCTAGTGTTTTACAAATGCTAGGATTGACTATTGAAAAAAATAAAGGGGGACTTTCATTCATTAGGTATAAGGTACTTCATGTAGAAAGCTCCTTTATTTTATTTGATTCAATCGATCACCGTTTTTACCTGGTACAGCAGCCCACTGCTAAAAAAATTTTTGGCTAAGAGGTGACGTTTTCACCTCTTAACCAATAGCCGTGCGGTAAACCCGGCTCCCATGGGTGCCAAGCTGGATTTACCGCAGGTTATTGGCTAAAAGGTGAAAACGTTACCTCTTAGCCACAAAATGTTTTAGCCGTGGGCCTCTGTACCACGTAAAAACGGCGAACGATTGAATAAAAAAAAGGAGCTTTCTACATGAAGTACCTCATGAATTAAAGTGTACTTTATTTGTTTCAATAGTCAATCTTGACTTTTACTTTAAGTATTTTTTTGGGGATGTGTTTAGTTTAGACAAAAAACTATATTGCTGATCCCTTAACATGTTATTGAGCTTTCCTTTTTTTCTTTCTTTGTTTTTGGCACTTATATACCTATTAATCAATAATAAGCAATTATATACAGCCTTCAAGCATATTGCTTACCTTTTTATTTCATATATAATGGAAAGCAAAAATAGGCACAGAAATGTAGAATTTTAATAGTGAGTTACATTGTTATGCATAACAAATGTAGCATAATATTGAAATGCCTAAGGCGGATTGTATCTAGACAAAATATGGTTGTTTCAAATGTCATACTGAGAAAAAACATTAATTATCACCACTGGGACTACATTTATGTGCAATCATACCAGTAATATTTTAATAATATTAACAATGCAATAGATGCCTTTTGAATCTTCAAACCCATATTCTACTATTAATTAACATTTAATTCCATCATAAATAAAATGTATAATTTCACTTAATATTGGTGTCAGAGCTTCTTCATTTTCAGTTGGCCTTAACAATAAGGTGAAAGTTTATATGTTATACTTCTCTACATTTTAGTAATATAAAAGATCATAACACCTAAATAAGTTAAATTATTGTATGAGAACAATGTTACCTGCTGACTCTTCGTTCATGATTTGTAAGCACTTCAGACATTTTATTATTTTTCCCATTCTATACATGGCATGTAATGTGTAATGTATGTACAGTTTTCTAAAAAAAAAAATGTAGACTTGAGCAAGACTAATCAAATGTTTTTTTTTTTTCTTTAATTATATTTCTAGCATAAGAGAGCTGCCAATATCCATTGGTTACTTTAAAGATTGTGCACCCAGGGCACTTAGGAACTGCACAGAAAAGTGTTCAATGCCAGTCCAAGACAGATGTACTGTACTTAGATTACTTCTATTTTATTTTATATGAATGATATTCAGTAATGTACGAATGGAAAGTTGATAAGGTTGGATGTATTCAAAATAATTATTTCAAACTTTAAAAAAAGAAATTAAACACAAGAAAAAAAAAAAGATTTCTGTTTAAAAATGAACATGAATATAAACAATAACCTCAAACATCCTCATTAGAATTTTTTTTATATAAGAGGATGCTTCTATAAAAAAACTTGCTTGTTAAGTTGCAATGAAAACTAAAATGTAGAGACATAATTATTTCTTAACATTATTTGAAATCATCCAAAATCTTTACTTTTACACATCCTGATGTTTTGACTAAATATGAGATTTTACAACTACTTTAAGAAACATAAATCGCATTCTTTTTATAACAATGTAATCAAGTTTTAATATACTGTAACCTTCCAGTATCAATACAAATATACGGCTAGATTACGAGTCTTGCGTTAAGCTGAAAAAGCAGTGTTAACAGGTCCTAACTCTGCTTTTCACTATCCGCTGCTATTACGAGTCTTGCAGGTTTAGGGGCACCGCACACTTCTTTGGCCTTACTGCAAAACGACTTACGTAAACCTCGTAAAACCCTTTTTTCTATGGGACTTCCATAGCGCTGGTATTATGAGTCTGTCCTGGGAGGCCAAAAAGTGAGTGGTACACCCTCTACCTCCAAGATCAGTAACGCATTCTAAAGTCATTAGTTATGAGTTTTACACTACAATGCTGTAGCATAAAACTCATAACTAAAGTGTTAAAAAGTACACTAACACCCATAAACTACCTATTAACCCCTAAAACCGAGGCCCTCCCACATCGCAAACACTATAATAAACGTTGTAACCCCTAATTTGCCGCTCCGAACATCGCCACCACTAGAATAAACATATTAACCCCTAAACCGCCACACTCTTGCCTTGCAAACACTAGTTAAATATTATTAACCCCTAATCTGCCATCCCTAACATCGCCACCACCTACATTATACTGATTAACCACTAATCTCTAACGTCCCCACCACTATATTAAATGTTTTAACCCCTAAATCTAAGTCTAAGCCTAACCCTAACACCCCCTAACTTAAATATAATTCAAATAAATCTAAATAAAATTACTAGACTTAACTAAATTATTCCTATTTAAAACTAAATACTTTACCTATAAAATAAACCCCAAGCTAGCTACAATATAACTAATAGTTTGCATTGTAGCTAGCTTAGGGTTTATTTTTATTTTACAGGCAAATTTGTATTTATTTTAAACGTTGTAAAATAGTTATTAAATAGTTATTAACTATTTAATAACTACCTAGCTAAAATAAATACAAATTGATCTGTAAAATAAAACCTAACCTAAGTTACACTAACACCTAACACTACACTACGATTAAATAAATTAACTAAATTAAATACAATTAATGTAAATTAACTAAATTAAATACAATTAAATTAAATTAGCTAAATCACCAAAAAACAAACACTAAATTACAGAACATAAAAAAAACAAATTACAAGATCTTTAAACTAATTACACCTAATCTAATAGCCCTATCAAAATAAAAAAGCCCCCCCAAAATAAAAAAAAAACCTAGCCTAAACTAAACTATCAATAGCCCTTAAAAGGGCCTTTTGCGGGGCATTGCCCTAAAGTAATCAGCTCTTTTACCTTTAAAAAAAAATACTAACAACCCCCCAACAGTAAAACCCACCACCCACACAACCAACCCCCCAAATAAAATACTAACTAAAAAAACTTAAACTCCCCACGGCATTGGATGAGCAAATCCTACACTATTCTACCTAGTTAAAATAAATACAAACTGGGGGGCGGAGCCAACTACCTAAGCTAACAGACGTGCATCACAGGAGCTCTGGCTCTAAATTTAGGTATTAGGGGTCAAAATATAAGTTTACACATATTTTCATGAATTTTGAAGACTCCTGCTAACTTTCTTCATTAAGGATCCTGCTGTCCAAGTTTGGGAACTTTACTATTGAAATAGACCCAAGTTTCAGCCTTATACTGCATCCACGCTGTGTGGAGACAAGCGCGAAACTTTTGTAAGACTCTTGTTTGTCATAACGGACCCAGCAGCTTATACTCCCTGCATGCTGGCTTACTACCTGCACCCAGTTGCCTGAATTAAAGTGCCGAGTACCAGCCACGGTACAGACGTCAGAGGTGGCCTTCACCTTTCTACAAAGGAAAATGGGCGGCCGAAACGGTCTGTGAGCTGACAGCATGGGGCTATATTGAGGCCTCGCACAGATGATTACTAGAGGCGTTCTTACCTAAGCTCCTTACTGCAACAGCCCATGGCCCTACGCCGGGTACCCAAGCTCTAGGAAGAACGAAAACAGCATCGCAGCAGATGACTACTTACCCGTCTTCACACCTACATATCGGGGCTGTTCGCTGACGCCATAAATTTCGAGCGGCATAAAGTCTCCTCCCTCCTTTCTTGCTAGGAGGCCTGTCTGTACTGGACTCTGACCGCGGACATAGAGCGGTAACTAAGATTACCCCGAGGGAGAGACAAGACACTGTCCCACTTGCATATATCAGGGGAGTGTTAGGAGACATGATTCACTCACTCTGCTCAATATGGAGTACCCGGCAAGTTGGGAAGGTGTTTTGGTAATTGTCCGCTGCGGCTGTCTCACCGATTGCCACATTGCAGGATACATGACCATGGTGATTGTATTAGTGCATGGTTGAAGGCTTGACGGAGACATCCCTTTGTTTTACTATCGGGGACCTCCCTCTTCCCATCCGATGATCGGGGAGGCTAAAGTACTTGCATTCGACTCCATCTTTAATTTAGCCCAGCTACTCCTACACTCCCTCGGGCCCTTGGAGCTACTACACAGAATTTTCCCCTGAAACAGTAAATATATTAGTCCTGGATCATTGAAGCCTAAACTGCAAACTGGAGTAGGTTTAGATTTTAATAAATGAATGGAGAGCAAAGGGGACAGCTCCACTGCAGCCTCATATAACATTATGTGTACTTTTTCCCCTTTTGGGAGCTGGGATCCCCGGTGTGACCTAGACCTTTTAAAAGCCTGACATTTAGCCTACTCCTGTGATATTGCTCTGCAATGTTTGAGTAGATTTGATTTCAGCAACAGAAATTAGCTATTGAATATTACTTATTGTACGCTCTGATAAGATCATGCCATTTACAGGCACACTGTTCCGAAGGGCTTACAGATTCTACCTAACTCTATGTTTCTCATTGACCCCCACAATATATCAGTTGTTTATTTACTTATAAGCTAATATTACCATTTTAATGTCTCTAAAGTAAACATTTGTCTCACCACACTGTCACTCACATATAGGTTTAGTGCATCAATGCAGATTTATATTGGAGCATATCCTGCATAGAGCATATGTTTGTTTTTTAATATGATGCCTGATGCAACGTGTGTTTTCTCAGGCATCCCCCATGTTGTTACTGTATGGAGGTTTTCAGAGATGCATATGTTTACTAGATGGGGGCCCTGCTGTTGTACATACTCCTTACCTAGCAGAATTGTGAATGGGACATATAAGAATACTTGTAATGTCTTTTCTTCACACCACATTAAGTGCAACTGTATAGTGGGATTATTTCTTTCAATACAGTACAGACGTAGCCAGCGGCCGAGCTGCGTCTTAACACTGTTATGCCCCACTTTTCAGTTGACTTGTAAGGCCTAATTGTTGTGTTTTAAACTGTCTCCCCTATAATGCTACAGCTTCATTGTTACTGCCTGGGGTCACATAGATTGGGCAATTTGTCCCTGTATCAACTTTAATTTCAGATTCCATGTTGATGTGGGGACAACTCTGCATAGCATATGTGCACTACACTTTAAGTTAGTTCCTTCCTAAGTAAAGTAGTCCGAACCATTAGATGAGAGACGCTAGCGCTCCCCATTTAAATATCTCTATCCTCTCAGATGGCTTCAAACTTATACCCCCTCAATAGAACTTACATATCGCTACATGCAGCCTTTTATTTATGCATTTCGCATGTATGCCTATGCGGGCTGGTCCTGCATGGCACTTGATGTGAATTGTAATTTTGATATGACTCTTAGTTTATATGCTTTAACAGATTATCACACATGTATGTCCTACCCTGCAATCTGTAGCCAGCCTACTCAATACCTAAGCACTTGCTGTCTATTATATGTGTTTCACCTACCCTCCTTTTTTATTCACAACAATCCTCTAGAGTCCGTCTGTTATTTATTCCTTACATCTTACTATCATTACCACCTCCTCCCCCCCACCACCATAAAGAACCTCCTTTCACAGGAGGGCAACCTACGCGGCTTATCTTTTCTATGCCGCATCTTCTTCATAGTTTTTTTCTCATTAGCACCATATGTCTCTACTCCATAATAACCCTCAATGTTTCGCACCCTAACTTTCTTCTTTACTCAGTTAAAAAAAAAATTCCTTATCCTAATTAGACATATATCCAAAAGAGACTAGTCCTACCATCCTATTTCCTCTAGACATCATTTTAGAAGACAGGAGCCCAAAGGTGGCTTATTTTATTAGGAGAGGAAAATTACTATACAGCAGAAAATGAGGTTTCAGTTTGCCTGTTACATATAAATATAGAGAGATTACTTGGGTTTTTCTCATGAACAGTATTTCCCTATATGTGGCCATAGAACAGTTTTTGAATCCCTAAATATTGTCCATGGTTTGAAAGAATGTTTCTGAATGTTTATGTAACATGTTTATTTGATGTTGTTTTGCCATAACCTCAATAAAAAACTTATTTAAAAAAATTAAATAAATACAAACTTTGCCTGTAAAATACAAATAAACCTTAGCTAGATACAATGTAACTATTAGTTATATTGTAGCTAGCTTAGGGTTTATTTTATTAGGTAAGTATTTAGTTTTAAATAGGAATAATTTAAGTTAATGATATAAATTTATTTAGATTTTAATTATATTTCAATTATGGGGTGTTAGAGTTAGGGTTAGACTTAGGTTTAGGGGTTAATACATTTAATATAGTGGCTGCAATGTGGGGGCAGCAGATTAGGGGTTAATAAGTGTAGGTAGGTTGCGGCGACATTGGGGACGGGCAGAGTTAGGGGTTAATAAATATAATGTAGGTGCGATGATGTCCGGAGCAGCAGATTAGGGGTTAATAAGAATAATGTAGGTGTCGGCGATGTCGGGGGCAGCAATTAGGGGTTAATAAGTGTAAGATTAGGGGTGTTTAGACTCGGGGTTTCATGTTAGGGTGTTAGGTGTAAACATAACTTTAGTTTCCTCAAGGAATCAATGGGGCTGCATTACTGAGTTTTAAGCTGCTTTTTGGCAGGTTTTAGACTTTTTTCTCAGCCTGCTCTCCCCATTGATGTCTTTGAGGAAATCGTGCATGAGCACATACGACCAGCTCACCGCTGACTTAAGCAGCGCTGGTATTGATGTGTGGTATGGAGCAAAATTTTGCTCAACGCTCACTTCTTGCCTTTTAAACGCCGGGTTTGTAAAAACCTGTAATACCAGCGCTGTAGGTAAGTGAGCCGTGAGAGAAAACTGCTTGTTAGCACCGCATAGTTCCTAATGCAAACACTCATAATCTGGCCGATAGTTATTAATCTTTCATGCTATATATTTCAAAGTTTTATATTTGTCACAAAAAAGAAAACTCTTTTTGGTTAATATTTCAGTCATCTTCAAAGCCATTATTGAATGAGCTATGCGATCCGTGTAAAGTATTGCATAAATAACATGTTTGAGTTTTTAGATAACATAAGGCCAATATATATATATATATAGAGCCCCAATCAATTATTTTTTATCTTTCGAACACCAAAGAGCATTGCAAACATCAGAAGACCCTCCAAAGTTGATGAGAGGACGAGGAGAAAACTCAACAGGTCAACAGCAAAACTAAAGGAGCAAGAGTAATTTCTGACAGTTACTATCATGGTGGCAAGACGGAAAATCCTTTTTTAAAAAAAGGAACATCCAAGCATGTCTAAATTATGCCAAAAGATTAATTAGTCCCACCAAACCATGTGAGAAAATGTGCTTTGGTCTGAGAAGTCAATGGTTGAACTTTTTGGCCTAACTTGTAAAAGACACTTTGACACAAAGCTAATAAAGCTCATCATCCAAGAACACCATACCAACTTTGAAGCATAGTTGTGGTAACATCATGCTTTGGGGCTGCTTCACTTCGGCTGAGTCAGTAACTCATGTCAAAATAATGGGATAATTAATAGGTCCTAATATCTAGATGTTATGGCACAAAGCCTGCTGGCCTCTGTCAGAAAGGTAATAATGAATAGGATTTTCACATTTCAACATGACAATGACACAAAACACACATCCAAGTCAACAAAGGCATCACTTCAGAAAAGTAATATAAATGTCTTGTAATGGCCCAGTCAGAGCCCATAAATAACAATGAAAACCTTTGAAATGACCTAAAGAGAGCTGTACACCTGAGATCCCCTTAGCATTTGAACTTTTTTGCGAAACAATATTGGGGATAAAATATTTTTAAGTCTAGCTTACAAGTATTTGTTGCTGTAACAAATGCAAAAGATGCCTATGCCTATGTTTGTGAAAATATACATTACATATAGAAAAATTCTGACTTTTGCATAAGGGTGTGTAGACTTTTATATTGACTATACATCCTATCTATCTATCTATCTATCTATCTATCTATCTACATATGTAGATAAATAGATATAGATAGACTGACCACGCTAACATTAACATGCAACTTTGATATTACAAGTTTATTGTAAAGCTAATTAACCAAAAAAGGGTTAATGCGGCCAACTTCACTCAATTATAGCCTACTCTTTGAATGGATATCACTGGTATTATAAATTGAAAGTTATAGTTTTTCTAGAGCAAAAGCTTAAAACTGTGCTAGAATATTTAGCACAACTTCAGACCTGAAGAAAATTGTAAGGGGTAAAAAAAACTCCACAAAACAAATGAAAAGTATAACACACATATTGGGAAATTAAGAGCACATGAAGCCAATCCTAACCAGCGCACACTAATCCCTAATAATAATTGGATATAGCCCCCTGTAGATAGGGACCCTCAACACAGCAAACATTAAATTCTAGTAATTCACAGCAAAAAAGTGAGAAAAGTTAGCATTTATTGGTAACAGACCTAAAAAGCGGCAGTACATTTTGTTATTGGAGCCGGAAGAAGCCCAAGAGACTTAGGGGTGAAACTTGCGTAGCTGGCTGGAGTGTTTATTGGAGCAGTTAAGCTGGCGTAATATCTTTGGAGGCAGAAGGAGGGGGTGTGTCAGGAGGCGCACAACCTTGGTCTTCACAATTTAACTCCTTATCACTGTAGTTGGAACCTGTTGGGGAGAAAACACCCTAGGCTGAATACAACCATGGCATCAGACAACAGTTTGTGTACCTAGGAGGTGTGGCACCGCGACAGTGGGGACTCCCTCAAACCGCAACATTGACCGCTATGGCAGAGGAATTGTTTACAGAAGCAGTGATGTATTGGTTTCCTTGGTAGTATCAGTGAGTAGTTACTGAATTGTGGGACTGTTGCAATTACATCACATACAGCTTTGATTGCCCGGAGCTAAACAGGAGAGCATATTTGTTATAGTAAAGGGCCTATGCTGGCCTATGCTGCATTGTTTGTTCCCTGACACACTCCTCAACTATATTTCACCTCTATAACTGCTGAATTCATTAATGGGGCATATATCCTTCTACACCAGTGCTATTTGGGCATTACTTGTTTTCTGTGATTTAACAGGACATTGAGACTCTATTTTCATATACATATATATTTTTTTTTCAATTATATTTTTTTGAGAGCTCTCTCTTTTTTATGATTTTTTCCATAAGTGCACTATGGTAATAGTGGACATCTCAGTATGTAATATTTAAGTACAGCTGCTTTTTAGTCTGTTACCAATAAATGCTAACTTTTCTGCTGTGAATAACTAGAATGATATGTATTGCTGTGTTGAGGGTTCCTATCTACAGGGGGCTATATCAAATTATTATTAGGGATTAGTGTGTGCTGGATAGGATTGGCTTTATGTTCTCTTAATTTCCCAATATCTTATTATTGAACTTTCCTCCTGCACCAATAGCCAGTAAAATATTTTAGATACAGACTATTGATCTCGCCCTTAATGGGGAATACTGGTGCTTGCTGACAACCCCTTCCTTTAAATTATAACACACATATATATACACTTTTTAATAAACATATATCAAATGATATATTTTATTTATATATATATATATATATATATATATATATATATTATAAATATATATATATATATATATATATATATATATACTGGTGATGAAGTGCCAAGGGTATGAAATTATTGAACCTAAGCACCCTGGGATATAAAGAGTTAATAGAGTGCAATGCTTTTGCAGATATATAGGTATAGATATATATTGAAACAAATATATATATATATATATATATACAGTATATTTATATATATATATATATATATAACCCACAAGTATCTGCACTCTCACTGCCAGGTAGTCAATGACCAGGGTGCTTAGTCAGGATGAAATTTCAATAGTAAAACATATAGGGGCCTATTTATCAAGCCGTCAACCGCAAATATGCAGGAATTCCGCAGCGTAATTGTGGCGAGACTGATTCCCCTTATTTATCAAACCCTACAGACTGGCAAAAGTAGAATTTTGTAACGTAACATATGATCCGCCGGTCAAAGTCCGACACAGATCGATGCTTATGTCATTACAGATGTTCCGAATGCAAATTCGACACTATCTGACTACTTTTGCTAGTTAACAGATTTTTACCAGGTACACTCGGCACTATTCTGGCCCAGCGTACCTGGTTTTCAATCCGCCGCCCTGGAATCAATGGGAGTCTGAAAGCAGTGAAAGCTCATGTCCACTGCTGCCCGATATCCCATTGATTCCTATGGGAGAATAAATTTACGTTTACACCTAACACCCTAACATAACCCCCGAGTCTAAACACCCCTCATCTGCTGCCCCGACACCGCTGCCACCTACATTATACTTATTAACCCCTAATCTGCCGCCCCGCCGCTGCCGCCACCTACATTATACTTCAATTCTATTGGCTGATTTTTCTACCTTAATTCCCATTGGCTGATATAATACGACTAACGATGAATTCTATCAGCCAATCAGAATCTAAGGGACGCCATCTTGGATGACGTCACTTAAAGGAACCTTCAGTCGTTGGGTAGTCATTGGCCGAAGAGGATGCTCCGTGTCGGATGTCTTGAAGATAGACCCGCTCCGCACTGGATGGATGAAGATAGAAGATGCCTGAAGTCTGGATGAAGACTTCTGCTGTCTGGAGGACCACTTATGCCTGACTTCGATAGAAACTTCTACCCGTCTGGAGGACCACTTCTGCCTGGCTTGGATGAAGACGTCTCCCGGTAAGTCGATCTTCAGGGGGTTTGTGTTAGGTTTTTTTAAGGGTGTATTGGGTGGGTTTTATTTTTAGGTTATGGCTTTGGGCTGCAAAAGAGCTAACTGCCCTTTTAAGGGCAATGCCCATCCAAATGCCCTTTTCAGGGCAATGGGGAGCTTAGATTTATTTAGTTAGTATTTTTTTGGGGGGTGTTGGTTGTGTGGGTGGTGGGGTTTTACTGTTGGGGGAGTTGTTTGTATTTTTTTTACAGGTAAAAGAGCTGATTACTTTGGGCAATGCCTTGCAAAAGGCCCTTTTAATGGCTATTGGTAGTTTAGTTTAGGCTAGAGTTTTTTTATTCTGGGGGGGGGCTTTTTTATTTTGATAGTGCTATTAGATTAGGTGTAATTAGTTTAAATTTCTGTAATTTGTTTATTATTTTCTGTAATTTAGTGGGGGTTTATTTGTACTTTAGCTAATTTAATTTAATTTAGGTTGTATTTAATTTAGTTAATTGTATTTCATTTATGTAATTTATTTAATTATAGTGTAGTGTTAGGTGTTATTTTAACTTAGGTTAGGTTTTATTTTACAGTAATTTTGTATTTATTTTAGCTAGGTAGATATTAAATAGTTAATAACTATTTACTAACTATTCTACCTAGTTAAAATAAATATAAACTTGTCTGTAAAATAAAAATAAACCCTAAGCTAGCTACAATGTAACTATTAATTATATTGTAGCTATCTTAGGTTTTATTTTATAGGTAAGTATTTAGTTTTAAATAGGAATAATGTAGTTAATGATAGTAATTTTAGTTATATTTATTTAAATTAGATTTAGTTAGGGGGTGTTAGGGTTAGACAGGTTTAGGGGTTAATAAATGTAATAAAGTGGTGGCGACGTTGGGGACGGCAGATTAATGGTTAATAACATAATGTAAGTGGCGGCAGTGTAGGGGACGGCAGATTAGGGGTTAATAACATAATGTAGGTGGCGGCAGTGTAGGGGCAGCAGATTAGGGGTTAATAAGTAGAATGTAGGTGGCGGCAGTGTAGGGGCAGCAGATTAGGGGTTAATAACATAATGTAGGTGGCGGCGGTGTAGGGGGCAGCACATTAGGGGTTAATAAGTATAATGTAGGTGGCGGTGGGCTCCGGGAGCGGTGGAATAGGGGTAAAACAGTTTAGTATAGTGTGGGTGTTTAGTGACAGGGTATAAATAAAGCTGGGAAAAAGTCGAAGCTTTTTGACAGCTTTTTTGGTAACTTTGGAGAACGTATTCAGGTTTGCGGCAGCGATATTAGGCAATCTTAGGTACCAGCGAATGCAAGTAAGTAAATAGGGGCCATAGACTGCACTCACTGGATTTGTGAATAAAATAGATTTATTTTGTTATATCATAGTGACGTTTCTGGATCCACAGACCCCTTCCTCAGACCAAACAACGGTTTGGTCTGAGGAAGGGGTCTGTGGATCCCGAAACGTCACTATGATATAACAAAATAAATCTATTTTTTTCACAAATCCAGTGAGTGCAGTCTATATGTATATGTATATATATATATATATATATATATATATATATATATATATATATATATATACTGTATATGCAAAAGAGAGAAAAAAAACTAGACTGTACCCAGTGCTAAGTAAAGATATTATTTAACAAATGAGCATTGATGCACATTACTGATGATTCATAAATAGCTACAGTTTATCCACAGATAATACTAATTGGAAGTGGAAAATGCAATTCATAACATTCATAAAGTTCATGAGACAAGTGTGGTTACGGATGCAAAGTTCATATATAAAGAATAACACCAAAGGTCCCATGGAGATTCCCTCCAGGAGATCTACTTACTCGCTATTACCCCAATCATATGAGGTAAGGGTGATGTTGTGATGTATGGATTGCTCGCTGGCCTCTACTAGGAGTCCCGTGTACACAGCTTTAGGCTGTGTTTGGGACTACGTCAGCACCTCTCCAGAAGTCAATTTGTTTTCTTTTCAGAGCATCTCAGATTACATCAACACCTCTCAGGTAATCAAATTTCTCTAATGGGGTAAAGGCTTGTAATTAATTTAGCAGCTGAAATGAACCTCCAGAAGACACTCGGCTAGATTACGAGTTTTGCGTTATGAGGGGTGCGGTACTAACTTGCACGTTATTGTCACCGCTCACTTTCCTACAGCGCTGGTATTACAGGTTTTTATAAATCCGGCATTAAAAGGCAAGAAGTGAGCATACAGCAAAACTGTGCTACATACCGCACTCCAATACTAGCGCTGCTTAAGTCAGCGGTGAGCTGGTTGTAAGTGCTCGTGCACAATTTCCCCATAGACATCAATGGGAAGAGCTGGCTGAAAAAAAGCCTAACACCTGCAAAAAAAGCAGCATAAAGCTCTGTAACGCAGCCCCATTGATTCCTATGGGGAAACTAAAGTTATGTTTACACCTAACACCCTAACATACAGTAAACCCGAGTCTAAACACCCCTAATCTTACACTTATTAACCCCTAATCTGCCGCCCCCGACATCACTGACACCAACATTATTCTTATTAACCCCTAATCTGCCGCTCCGGACATCGCCACCACCTACATTATACTTATTAACCCATAATCTGCCGCCCCCAATGTCGCCGCCACTAACTAAATATAATTAAAATAAATCTAAATAAAACCTACAATTAATAACGAAATAATTCATATTTAAAACTAAATTCTTACCTGTAAAATAAACTCTAAGCTAGCTGCAATATAACTAATGGTTACATTGTAGCTATCTTAGGGTTTATTTTTATTTTACAGACAAGTTTGTATTTATTTTAACTAGGTAGAATAGTACTTAAATAGTTATTAACTATTTTTTTTTTTTTTAATCATAAATTTTGTATTGAGACAAGCGTACAGGTAAGACAATAAGCCTTAAGAAAATAACATATATAAGTCATCAATAACTCAGTTTTACAAACAAACAAGTATGAACCACTTAAAAATGGAGCATAAGGATAGGCACAAAATATAGAACAAGAAGTCTCTTTTTTTATAGGAGGTTAATAGAGAGGACATAGCAAGTAGCTTTCTCTATGGTAGGTAATGAGGTAATATTAGTGCATATTGCTTAAAGATATAGGCATGAACGGAACAGACTTGAGGCGGGTACGAAGGGGAGGGGAAGAGAAAAAAAAAAGGAAAAAAATTTGAGGGGAGGGGAGGTGAACGGGGGTTCCTTAAGAGGTATGTTTGGGTCTCGTGTCCCACTGTGGGAATTTCGCAATCCAAGGGGACCAAATCACATGGAAGGAGTCTACCTGATCTAAAACTTTGTAGGAGTACTGTTCCATTTGTCCAACAAAGTGTACAATGGAAATTACCTGAGAGAGAGAGAGGGAGGCTTATCCTCTTTCCAGACATGTGCACGATTGAAAAATTAGTTTCGGTTTGTTTCGTTTCAATTCGTTTTTGTTTTTTTTCGGCTCGGTTCGGTCAAATTAATTTGGTATGCGTACTTATTCGTTTTGGTACCGTTTGTAGTTTAGTTAATTCGTTCTTTCGGATTCATTCGAAACCGCCATTCGAATAGTAATTTATGACGTTTTTTTTTTATTTCGTATACGATTCGGTTCGATTATTTCAGATACATTCCATTTGTTTTTCTAATCGATTAGATATTTAATCATATCAAATATTATTCATAAATGAAATGTATTGTATTCCACTTTTAAAATGACTGTACTATATTAATAATAAATAAATATAATATGTCATTTAAACACATCTTTATAATTATTTAGACTGTGCAGTGTACAGTGTGTGTGCACTGTGCAGCCAATCAGGCAGCCTGCAATTATGCTTGCATCACTCCTGCACACTATAGCCACACCCATGTAACATATCTGATTCTATATTTTTTTGTGAGTTGAAGAGAGCAGGTTGTTGGAGAATGTCTGGTACAGAAATTGCTATTGTTCATGGAGGTGATAGGGACATTAGAGATAGGGACAGTGTAGCTAGGGAGAGTAGTACTAGAGGTAGGGATAGGGACCGTGGAGCTAGTAATAGGGATAGTGATAGAGGTAGGGATAGGCATAGGATTCATCATAGGGATAGGCAGTTTAGGGACCTAGTTGGTACTAGTACTACTAGGGTAGGTAGGGACAAGGAGAGGCATGAGCACACCAATGCCAAAAAACATAGTAAGAGGAGGAGGCCCCTTACAAGTTCCTCTGAGTCTGATGCTGTTGAAGAGCGAGCCACATCACCAAGGCACAGAGGGCCAATTTTTAAAGCCGATGAAAATTGGTGTCTAGTGTCTGCTGTGCTCAAAGTCAGGCACATTTTATTTTCATCTAGTGTTTCCTCCTCGGCCAAGCAAGCGGCATGGAACACTGTTCGCGATGCCGTCTTTGCAGTTGGAGCAGTGGAGCGTACAGCCGCCTGTGTCAAGCACCAGTAAGTTTTCAAAAACAATTTTCTTTTATAGTAAAAAACTAACTCTAGTTAGCCTGTGTGTACATACTACACAGGCCAAAATGTGTAAACTAAAGAAATACATTCATTAATATTATTTTTCATTGTCATGGCATCTTATTTGAAAAAGCAGGAATGTAAGTCAAGCTTAAAGGGATAGTAAAACTCTGAAAATTTATTTCATGATTCTGCTAGAGCATTTATTTTTTAATCAACTTTCTAAATGACTCCTATTTTATTATTAATTTGTCTTTTTTCTCTTGTTATCTTTATTTGAAATTGTAGTTTTGATAAGTTAAGGACAGGACAGAGCCTGGCCATTTTTTGTTTTAGTACCCTGGCGAGCTTTTGAGATGGTGGCAACATTTAACAAACCAATAAGCAAGTGCAACCCAGGTTCTGCACCTAAAAAATGCTCATTTCCTGCTTTCAAATAAAGAATTCCATGTGAATGAAGAAATAATGACTTACTAATAAAATTATATAATTGTTTAAATTTTCATCTCTATCTTGAAATAAAATGTTTGTGTTTACTATTTATTATCCATTTAAGGCCTTTTTTATAATATTTACAGAATTAAAGATGGAAACTTTGCCAAAAAATACCAAATATATTCATTTTTTGGATTGTATATATTTGTCTTCTCATGATTATAAATAAAGGCAAGGGATAAACTTTAATCCACTTTATGGGGCACAAAGTCAGATTCAAACGTAAAGGGACACTTAACCCAAATTATTTCTTTCATGATTCCGATAGAGCATCAATGTTTTTTTTTATCAACTTTCTAATTTACTCCTATTATCAAATTTTCTGTGTTCTCTTGGGGGTCAATGTATTGATGTGCGAGGGGAAATGATACAATGTAGCGTATCATGTCCACCGCACATCGATAAATGACAGCTATTTCATAACTTTTCCTGCGAGCCTCAGGGGCATGAAGCCCCGTATCGAGCTTGATAAATTAACCCCTATCTTTATTGGAAAAAGAATGAATGTAAGCCTATGAGCCAGCCCATCCTTGGGTCAGTACCTGGGTATTGCTTGATGATTGTTGGCAAAATGTTGCCACCAATCAGCAATCGCTATCCAAGATGCTGAACCAAAAATTGTTCCATTTCTTAAAGGGACAGTCTAGTTAAAATTAAACTTTCATGATTCAGATAGGGCATGCAATTTTAAACAACTTTCCAATTTACTTCTATTATCTAATTTGCTTAATTCTTTAGATATCCTTTGGTTGAATAAATAGCAATGCATATGTGTGAGCCAATCACACAAGGCCACTAGGTGCAGCAACCAATCAGCAGCTACTGAACATATCTAGATATGCTTTTCAGCAAGTGATATCAAGAGAATGAAGCAAATTAGATAATAGAAGTAAATTAGAAAGTTGTTTAAAATGACATGCTCTTTCTAAATCAAGAAATAAAAAAAATTGGCTTTCGTATCCCTTTAAGCTTTACAATTACATTCCTTCTTTTTCAAATCAAGCTCCAAGGAGACTGACTAAAGAAAAAAAAATAATAGTATTATATTTTAAATTTTATTAAAATTCCATGCTCTACCTGAATCGTGAAAGAAAAAAATGTGTTTTCAGTGTGCCTTTAAATATTAATTTATAAAAAAAATATACTTATCAATTTATTATCAAATTCACTTTGAGCAGCGCCGTCCTCATGCTTTTCTCACGCAGTTTCCTCTACTCTCCACTGCACATTCAGCGTTGGTTGTAATATTTTTTTAAGTCCAGGTATGTTTTTCACATGCTGCAGTCTCCCTCTTTCTAGTATGTGCATGACAGCATCAGCCAAACATACCTGTCCTTATAATATAAATATCTTATTGTTAGAGGACCGCTCATGCTGCAGTCTCACTCTTTCTAGTATGTGCATGACAGCATCAGCCAAACATACCTGTCCTTATAATATAAATATCTTATTGTTAGAGGACCGCTCATGCTGCAGTCTCACTCTCTCTAGTATGTGCATGACAGCATCAGCTAAACATACCTGTCCTTATAATATAAATATCTTATTGTTAAAGGACCGCTCATGCTGCAGTCTCACTCTCTCTAGTATGTGCATGACAGCACCAGCCAAACATACCTGTCCTTATAAAATAAATATCTTATTGTTAGAGGACCGCTCATGCTGCAGTCTCACTCTCTCTAGTATGTGCATGACAGCATCAGCCAAACATACCTGTCCTTATAATATAAATATCTTATTGTTAAAGGACCGCTCATGCTGTTTAATAAATAACATAATTAAGAAGTAGCTATAGCTAATAAAAATACAATGCAATTCTAACACTTCATTAAAATGTATAGAATTATTTTTATACCAATTATTTGTTTATGGTCACCTGTATATGTGACAGATATCATCCAATCACAGACTATGGGGCATATGTTGTATCAAGCTCCGAATGGAGCTTGATGCCCTGTGTTTCTGGCGAGCCTGCAGGCTCACCAGAAACAGCAGTTATGAAGCAGCGTTCACAAAGACTGCTGCTCCATAACCTGTCCGCCTGCTCTGAGCAGGCGGACAAAACTCGCAAGAATACAACCCGATCGAGTACGATCGGGTTGATTGACACCCCCCTGCTGGCGTCCTATTGTCCGCGAGTATGCAGGGGGCGGCGTTGCACCAGCGGCTCTTGTGAGCTGCTGGTGCAATGCTGAATAGGTCGAGCGTATTGCTCGCCGTATTCAGCGAGGTCTGTCGGACCTGATCCGCACTGTCGGATCAGGTCCGCCAGACCTTGATAAATATGCCCTATATGTATACCCTGTGAGCTTCTGCACATGCTCAGGAAGTTATTACATAAAAAGACTGTAAATTAAATTTATATAAATGAAGTAAATTATTAAATGTATATATTTAAAAGGACATGAATCAATGTTTCTTCCACGATTCATATAGATAATTCAATTTTAATTAAATAACTTTCAAAATAATTATATATTATTTGATTATCTTCCTTCTCTTGTTATCATTTGTTGAAATGTTTTTCTAGGCAAGCTTTGGAGCAGCAGAGAAGCTATTTTCTCGCTGTTGATTGGTGGCTGCACAGTGCATATACATATATTTCAATTTTGATTGGCTCACCCAGGTGTTTTGTTAGAAATTATTTGTGCATTGCTGCTCCTTCAATAAATGATACCAAGAGAATGAAATAAATTAGAAAATCAAAGTAAATGCGACATTTTTGGAAAATTATATCCTCTATCTGAATCAGGCAGAATATTTGGTTTTCTTTTCATGTCCCCTTAACTTTCCAATTATCTGATCTAGCTGATTCAGAATCAGAAAACTTTATTTTGACTTTATAGTCCATTTCAAAGTATACCAGATAAGCAAACACTGTACTAACTTTACAAAAAAAAACTAATTTATTTGTTACATAACTAAATTTTACATTCATATAAAACAACAATTACCTGTGAATTTATATATATATATATATATATATATATATATATATATATATATATATATATTAATATATATATTAATATATAATATATATATATATTATATATATATATATATATATTTCTATTAATCTATCCATCTCTATAATATAACTTTTTAAAACTATAAAAATCCGTGGTAAAGGTCAGGCACTGTCATTCATTTCCAATAGCTCCGCTGGTATTCTTTGGATGTATCAGATGCAAAATGTAAGAAATCCTTATTTTCAAATAAAGTCAGTATAGTTTTTCAATAACCAAAAATATGTTTTTATTTTATTTATAGGTATTATGATTGCAGGGCCATTGTCAAAAAGAAAATGTCATTGATGCACTCCACAAAGAGAGTGCGTTTCAACAGTTGGGAGAAGGAGATGCGGGACGGAGATGGAGATGTGGGACAAGCTTCTTGAAGAGGCTGTTGTCACTGGAGAAGGAAGCTCAAGTAGGAGAGACGAATCTGTCAGGCAAAAGAGAGCTGGTGAGTAAAATTAAATATACGATTACTTTGATTACTTTGCATGGGTGTGGAAATAAAAAAAAAAAAAAAAAGGGAATGAAGTGGAAGACAAGACAATCGATTTATCCTTTATCTATCACAATTTACTTTTTTTTTTTTTTTTTAAACAAATAAAGAAAGACCCATATCTGTAAGGCAAAAATCATGTATGACGGGAGTTGCATTCTAGGCAGCATACATAGTTACATAAACATATGTCATAACTCAACTTCCATCATCCACATACATTTCTTGTGTATGTAAATTGTGTATGTGAAAGATGGAATATGAATGCATCTGGCATAGTTGTATATGACAGAATCAAAATCACACTTTATATAAGGCCGGTGAGGTAGCTCGATTGTCAAAATGCCCTGACTACAAAAGCCTGTTCAAAGATACAAAGGTTCAAATCCCAGCAGGGCCAACTCAGCCCTTAATCCTTCTGATGTAGCTCAAATGAGTACCATTAAATTTCTTAATAATAACAACTATAATTATTCATCTGCCGATTTTTTTAAATTTTGAGAGCGAGCGCTGAAAATGAGCTTCAAGACTTTGAGTCCCACTGTGAGAAAGGCGCTATATAAATACTAGTTTTATATATATATATATATATATATATATATATATAAAACATGGAAGGGAACTGCACTCCAAGACCGGACCAGGTACACATCATGTGACTCAGCAGCATCCAGCCCTGGGTGCTAAATAGCACTCCAAAAAAGCTATGATGTCACCAGAGCCACAGGCAGTTAACCCCAGTCCAGAATGGGTGTAAGAAACAAGGGGGATTACAAATAAAAAGTAATACAACACATAGAAACACCCAGCACTCACCAGCTAGCTCACAGCTAAGATAAAATCACAACTGGAAAGGTTAGTCACCGCATCTGGCCAAATGGGAAAGCTCAGGCACCACGTCAAGGTCCTTTCCATCGCCTGAGTCCCTAATACAGCCACAACCATCATGCGAGCTTCACAAAGCCAAACAGACTGAGAACAAAGAAGGGGTGCACAGGTGGCTGTAATCACCCAGAGAAAATACAAAACATGGAAGGGAACTGCACTCCAAGACCGCACCAGGTACACATTATGTGACTCAGCAGCATCCAGCCCTGGGTGCTAAATAGCACTCCAAAAAAGCTGTGATGTCACCAGAGCCACAGGCAGTTAACCCCAGTCCAGAATGGGTGCAAGAAACAAGGGGGGTTACAAATAAAAAGTAATACAACACATAGAAACACCCAGCACTCACCAGCTAGCTCACAGCTAAGATAAAATCACAACTGGAAAGGTTAGTCACCGCATCTGGCCAAATGGGAAAGCTCAGGCACCACGTCAAGGTCCTTTCCATCGCCTGAGTCCCTAACACAGCCACACCATCATGCGAGCTCACAAAGCCAAACAGACTGAGAACAAAGAAGGGGAAAGGACCTTGACGTGGTGCCTGAGCTTTCCCACTTGGCCAGATGCGGTGACTAACCTTTCCAGTTGTGTTGTATTACTTTTTATTTGTAATCCCCCTTGTTTCTTGCACCCATTCTGGACTGGGGTTAACTGCCTGTGGCTCTGGTGACATCACAGCTTTTTTGGAGTGCTATTTAGCACCCAGGGCTGGATGCTGCTGAGTCACATGATGTGTACCTGGTCCGTTCTTGGAGTGCAGTATTCTTCCATGTTTTGTATTTTCTCTGGGTGATTACAGCCACCTGTGCACCCCTTCTTTGTTCTCAGTCTGTTTGGCTTTGTGAGCTTGCATGATGGTGTGGCTGTGTTAGGGACTCAGGCGATGGAAAGGACCTTGACGTGGTGCCTGAGCTTTCCCATTTGGCCAGATGTGGTGACTAACCTTTCCAGTTGTGATTTTATCTTAGCTGTGAGCTAGTTGGTGAGTGCTGGGTGTTTCTATGTGTTATATATATATATATATATATATATATATATATATATATATATATATATATATATATATATATACAGGGAGTGCAGAATTATTAGGCAAATTAGTATTTTGACCACATCATCCTCTTTATGCATGTTGTCTTACTCCAAGCTGTATAGGCTCGAAAGCCTACTATCAATTAAGCATATTAGGTGATGTGCATCTCTGTAATGAGAAGGGGTGTGGTCTAATGACATCAACACCCTATATCAGGTGTGCATAATTATTAGGCAACTTCCTTTCCTTTGGTAAAATGGGTCAAAAGAAGGACTTGACAGGCTCAGAAAAGTCAAAAATAGTGAGATATCTTGCAGAGGGATGCAGCACTCTTAAAATTGCAAAGCTTCTGAAGCGTGATCATCGAACAATCAAGCGTTTCATTCAAAATAGTCAACAGGGTCGCAAGAAGCGTGTGGAAAAACCAAGGCGCAAAATAACTGCCCATGAACTGAGAAAAGTCAAGCGTGCAGCTGCCAAGATGCCACTTGCCACCAGTTTGGCCATATTTCAGAGCTGCAACATCACTGGAGTGCCCAAAAGCACAAGGTGTGCAATACTCAGAGACATGGCCAAGGTAAGAAAGGCTGAAAGACGACCACCACTGAACAAGACACACAAGCTGAAACGTCAAGGCTGGGCCAAGAAATATCTCAAGACTGATTTTTCTAAGGTTTTATGGACTGATGAAATGAGAGTGAGTCTTGATGGGCCAGATGGATGGGCCCGTGGCTGGATTGGTAAAGGGCAGAGAGCTCCAGTCCGACTCAGACGCCAGCAAGGTGGAGGTGGAGTACTGGTTTGGGCTGGTATCATCAAAGATGAGCTTGTGGGGCCTTTTTGGGGTTGAGGATGGAGTCAAGCTCAACTCCCAGTCCTACTGCCAGTTTCTGGAAGACACCTTCTTCAAGCAGTGGTACAGGAAGAAGTCTGCATCCTTCAAGAAAAACATGATTTTCATGCAGGACAATGCTCCATCACACGCGTCCAAGTACTCCACAGCGTGGCTGGCAAGAAAGGGTATAAAAGAAGAAAATCTAATGACATGGCCTCCTTGTTCACCTGATCTGAACCCCATTGAGAACCTGTGGTCCATCATCAAATGTGAGATTTACAAGGAGGGAAAACAGTACACCTCCCTGAACAGTGTCTGGGAGGCTGTGGTTGCTGCTGCACGCAATGTTGATGGTGAACAGATCAAAACACTGACAGAATCCATGGATGGCAGGCTTTTGAGTGTCCTTGCAAAGAAAGGTGGCTATATTGGTCACTGATTTGTTTTTGTTTTGTTTTTGAATGTCAGAAATGTATATTTGTGAATGTTGAGATGTTATATTGGTTTCACTGGTAAAAATAAATAATTGAAATGGGTATATATTTGTTTTTTGTTAAGTTGCCTAATAATTATGCACAGTAATAGTCACCTGCACACACAGATATACCCCTAAAATAGCTATAACTAAAAACAAACTAAAAACTACTTCCAAAACTATTCAGCTTTGATATTAATGAGTTTTTTGGGTTCATTGAGAACATGGTTGTTGTTCAATAATAAAATTAATCGTCAAAAATACAACTTGCCTAATAATTCTGCACTCCATGTATATATATATATCATCCTTCTCCCTCACCATGGCCCTTCTTTTGTGTTCCCCTCACTCCCCTATGCCCCTTCATTTGTTGTTCCTCTATATCCTTTTTCCTCATGTCACCTTTCTTCTCTTTCCCTCCCAAGGCCCTTTTTTTTGTCTTTCCCTACCTCACCAATACCTGAATTTTATACGCTGTGACCTTTGCATACTTTTTTCTGTAATGTGACTTCAAATATTTAAAATATAAAAAATCGACCATGACATTAAATGCCTATTATGGGCTGTTGACAAGATTTTCTATATATATTTCACTACCTGGCCTGTATAGGTTTTTTTTTTTAAATTATGATTCATTCATCACTAATAACTTTTGTTCACTAATACATGTGTTAGACTTACCTGTCTCTTATCCTTGATGTTTTCCAGATCCCCGAAAATACCCTGCAGGGCGATCAGCCCCAAGCACGTCTCAGCCAAGTTCTGGTAAGTACCTAAATAAGGAATACAAACATAGGTTTTAGAAAAAAAAAATGGATTGAAGATTAGATTTCTACTCCCAGAGTATTACATTCAAATAGTAGTACCCTGTACCAGTTCCCTAGCCCATCACTAATAACTATTGTTCACTAATACACGTGTTAGACTTACCTGTCTCTTATCCTTGATATTTTCCAGATCCACGAAAATACTCTGCAGGGCGATCATCAGCCCCAAGCACTTCTCAGCCTAGTTCTGGTAAGTACCTAAATAAGGAATACAAAGTAGGTTTTAGAATAAAAAATGGATTGAAGATTAGATTTCTACTCCCAGAGTATTACATTCAAATAGTAGTACCCTGTCCCAGTTCCCTAGCCCATCACTAATAACTATTGTTCACTAATACACGTGTTAGACTTACCTGTCTCTTATCCTTGATATTTTCCAGATCCACGAAAATACTCTGCAGGGCGATCATCAGCCCCAAGCACTTCTCAGCCTAGTTATGGTAAGTACCTAAATAAGGAATTCAAAGTAGGTTTTAGAATAAAAAATGGATTGAAGATTAGATTTCTACTCCCAGAGTATTACATTCAAATAGTAGTACCCTGTCCCAGTTCCCTAGCCCATCACTAATAACTATTGTTCACTAATACACGTGTTAGACTTACCTGTCTCTTATTGTAATAATGTGATACAAAGTGTAGTGTGTATCACACATGTAACTTTATAGAAAGTAATATGTTTCCCAAGTTACATATATGAATTGTTATAAGCCAAACACAGTTTATACCGAAATCAGGGAGTTGCAATAACAGCAAGAAACAGTTAGGCTTTTAATAAAGATAATGAACAAGTAAATGACAGTACCTTAAATCCCAGGTATAGTTCATGTAGCTAGAGTCAGTGTGGAAGTTTGGAGGCTGCTAAATGCTTTAGCAAACAAGGATCAGGGAAGAGGAGTTCCGGCGATGCAGAGATCAGAGCTGCAGGGAGAGAGACAAGCTTACCGCACTTCGGCCGTAGCTGATGATGTATTGAGCGGCTTAGGCTGGAACTGGAACGGAGCCAAGTTGGAAGTACAGGTAACGCTCTTTGGGTAGAAGCGGAAGCTGATATCTTTAGTTTGGGAAGTATGTCAGGAAGCCGGTAGCTGCAAAAGACGTTAAGAAAGATTCACTTGAAAATTGTAACCTTTGTGAGGCTGACTGTGCTGAAGATCCTTTAGAGACTTCAATTAACCAGCAAGGAAGTGCTGGGAGGATGTTCCTTATAAAGGGAGGAGGTAGTGATTCTTAAAGGTACAGCCAGACAGAGAAATAGCGAGGACTCCTTACACTTATCCTTGATGTTTTCCAGATCCACGAAAATACTCTGCAGGGCGATCAGCCCCAAGCACGCCTCAACCTAGTTCTGGTGGTAAGTACCTAAATAAGGAATACAAACATCGGTTTTAGAAAAAAAAATGGATTGAAGATTAGATTTCGACTCCCAGAGTATTACATTCAAAATGTATCCTGTCCCAGTTCACTAGCCCTGTTACCTTTTTCTTGGCAAGTTACTTTCCATGATCAAGTGTTGTGCTTAAAGATATAATGAACCAAACATTTTTCTTTCATGATTTCATACTAGAATCTGCTAGAACAGCAAATTAACCTACTTAATTTACACCGTTTCAGAATAACAACCTTTTTTTCCAGTCATGTGACTGCTATTGAAAAGCATTGAGAAGCAGTGCATTTATTAAAATAGCCAGTAGGTGGAGCTGTCCGCTTGTGTTGCAGCAAAGCCAAGCAAGCTGAAATTAATCAGTTTAACTAGACCTGAGCTATTGAGCAGATTTCAAAGGAACGAGATCTTCCTGTCTATAAATCAGTCCAGATTGGAATGCATAGAAAGAACTGTTTGCAGAAAAATGCAAGTGAAGTCTGTGTTGTGTAATTTTTTTATTAGGTTTATAATGCTGTTTAGCAAAAGTTTTTGTTCATTTAACTTAGTTTAATTATATATTCTGTGTTGTGTGATTATTTTATTAGGTTTATAATGCTGTTTAGCATTTAAAGTCTTCATTTCAAAGCTTTAAAAATAATGTATTAGGTGTTACTTATGACATTTTTGAGAGGTGCCTGGAACCAAACTCCCTCACTTCCCATTGACTTACATTATAAACTGGGTTTCAATTTACAATGGTTTCGATTTACAACCATTCCTTTCTAGAACCTAACCCCGGCTTAAACTGAGGGCTACCTGTATTTGATAATCAATTTTTCTTTGTTCTATTATTATCTTTATTTTACAAACCAATAATGTAAGCCTGGTCCCCGTTTATTTTTTTTCTTTCCAACCCATGCATAGCGGCATAGTGCTTGCTTACATTCTTGATTTATAAAATAACAATAATAAGAAGACAACAAAACAAATGTTATGATAGGACTATACATTTATAACGCTGCTTTATATTTCCTGCTCTTTCAAACAAAATATTGAAAGTCAAATATTTGTTTTATTATCCATTGTATCGCGATTTTCATATAATGACTTTCATCAGCCTGATAATGATTTTCCCGGCCATCCACTTGTTGCGACTATCAGCTGACCATTCTCAGCCAAATGTATGGCACAGTATTCACCTTTTCATTAAATTATTTTTTTTTTGCTATGCTTTACCATTTAAAAAAAAATGTAATATTCAAAATAAATATTGATGTCTTCACACAAACTTATTATCTATAATTTAGTATACCTTGGCTTGTGCTGATTTTATTCTATATTTAACAGTGTTAGTAACTCGGATTCGGATCCCAGCAGTAGCAGCCTCTGGAAGTGGAGGGATGCCCACTACTCCTCCACGTAAGTTATAACAAACTGAAAATATAAACAAACAAGACAGGCAATAATTATCTGGACATTTTATGTAATTAAGCCTTTACTATAGCAAAAATAATCAGCTACAAATGATTTATTACGCAAATTTTCTACAAATAAATTTGTTAAAGGGATACTAAACCCAATTTTTTTCTTTCATGATTCAGATAGAGCATGAGATTTTAAGCACCTTTCTAATTTACTCCTACTATCAATTTTTCTTTGTTCTCATGCTATCTTGATTTGAAAAAGCAGTACTTTAAGCTTTAGCGCCGGACCATTTTTTGTTCAGCACCTGGGTAGCACTTGCTGATTTGTGGCTAAATGTAGCAAACCAATCAGCAAGCTCTACCAAGGTGCTGAACTAAAAATGGGCCGGCTCCTAACCTTTTATTACTGCTTTTTCAAATCAAGATAACATGAGAACAAAGAAAAATTGATAATAATAGGAGTAAATCAGAATCATGAAAGAAAAGATGTGGGGTTAGTATCCCTTTAATTGAATATAACTTTTATTTAGATTTGACAGAGAGATAAAATCTGTCCATCCTGGATATTAAAATATATTTGAGCGAATAATGTATAATAAAAGTTTGTGGATAGTCTGTTGCTGTCTTTTTCTTAGATATTATGGAAGAAATCTTTTAGTGAGAGTCTTTCTATGTCTGTACAACATGTCCACAAATACATAGGTTTTCATACAACAAAATAATAACATTTGATTACTGTTTCATCTATTTCAGAACTACGAGGCATTTCTGCAGGTGGAAGCCATAGCAGTCAACTGCATTCACCTGTTCTTAGTGTAGAGGGAAGTCCTGTAGTAAATATTCAACAAACATGCTTCTCACCATCGTCATCTGTCATCGTTGACCAACCATCAACAGAAGATCATGCCCCCATTGAGGATGAGCAGACAGGCCAGAATCAACCACCTCAACTGGAACAAGACAAGCCTACAGAACCGGAACAACATCGGTATAGCCGGATGGAAGAATTACTTCTGGAAAATTTACTGGCAACAAAAAAATTGACAAAAGCGGTCAACAATATGAGAAAAGATTTACATGGACACATAGACAGGGCATTATCCTGTGTCAACAAAGAACAGAGGCAAGCAATTGATCACATGCACAAATCCATTTTGGATGCAATTTATCTAAATCAACACAATGTTTCATCACCTGAAACATAGATAGAAGTTTATTATATTACTTAATTTTATGTCTCAAAATTACTAGCTGTGATACTTATATTATTTTACAGAGTTTTCAATTGAAAGTTAAATTAAAACCTTCTTTATGAGCAGCACTCCATGCCGGTTTAATAAAAATTATTTTGAAGTACACATGTATTGATAATTCTTACCCGTGAACTCCTTGTAGCATCCTCTTTTTTAAGGTCTGTCTCCTCCCTCAAAGTCAAGTCTACAGTTTTTCTTTAGTATTCTCTGAAAAACATGAGAAAGAAAAAGAGAATATTTTATTAATAAATGGAAATAAATGATGGAATGTGGATTAAGTGGTAAATTTAAAAGTCACTCACTTTTTTGTGCCTCTGTGCAAAGCATTAATATTATTGTATTTTTTTCTTATGAGGAGCGGACTTCCAGAATGACAACACTGTCCTAGAAATTAACCATATTTTTTTGCGTATGGTAGCAGCTGGCTGATTGTTAAATCTATATTTTTTTGTAGCACTAATATTTTTTCGTAGTGCCCAAAAATATTATTCTTAGTTGTAATTCAAATTTTTTTTTCTTAAAAATTAAGACAATAATTTTGGATAACAGTCTCCAAAACTCCTACTAACTAATAAAAAAAATTGTGGCTTAACTCGAACTGTAACTAATGTGTGACAATGCTTACAACAGAAACTTTTCGTTTAACGTGTAAATATGTGTTAACAATTGTAAAATTATGATTAAGGTGCACTTATTAATTATAAACGATTTAAAAAAAAATGGATACACTAATACAAATGCTTGAGCAAGCTTGTTTAGGCTAAATCAAGATCTAAAAAAATAACGAAAAATATAAAGAAAGTCAATAGAAAGTTGAAATTGTAATAAAATCAACCATCACACCCTTGGGAAGTAAAATCACTGTGACATAGAAAGTTATTTTTTGGTCGCTATTCCATGACAAATCATCACGTAACATTTCAATGTTTATTATGAAATATTTAAAGTTGAAGGTCACATGACGTTACCTTCAAATTACTAATATAAATCAAAATAATTGTATTTTTTGGCCTTAGCTTTTAAGTTTAAATTATTTGGAATTTGTTTTATATTTTTGGATGGATACCCTGCTGTAGTGGGAATAAAATATATTATGTCTAAAAGAGGGGTAGAAAATTTTGAATTTGGGAAGTTACTTGATTGATGACCTCTAGCTAACTACAAAATATCATCAAAATAAGAGATCTTTTGCTTTAGGAGCCATGATGATTTGTCATGTAATGACAACCAGCAAAGCCGGATTAGCCTAACGGGATACCAGTAAATGTATTGGTGGGCGGCAGCAGCTATGGCTAGAAAAGCTACAATTTAAAGTGCTGATTAATGGATGTAATTGGGCTTTACAGTGCATATAGCAAGAATATGGGGAAAAAAATAATTAAAAAATAATATACTATAATTTTGAAACTAAATATTGTGGGGAAGGAGTATCCCAGTAATCACCTTTGAGAAAAATTGAATGTGTGCATTATACTGAGTGAACGGAAAATAGGGCTGTTCGCCCAATTTTCCAGGGATGATTTTAATTCCCAGTCCAGTACTGACTGGCACACTGCACAAGTGGGTCAGCAGGAGATTATATCCACTTTTTAATCTGAATCAAAGCTGAGAGCTGGGTAACCCAGCTTTGGAAGATTTATTTTTAAAAATGTCATCTGCTCCAGGAGCTGGGGGGACAACTGTGCACGATGAGGTGAAAGTGTATTTCCTGTGATTGAAAATACACGTTCACTGTGGACGCTGGTTGGGGGACAGGAAACTAGCTCTTGGGCTACCACAGACAGGACAGGCCACAAATACCTCTTTTCATCCCAAAATGTCAAGGGATCTGTACTGGGGGGCAGGGGAGGTTGAGATAGGTAAAGCTTAACCATGTCGGCAGCATTGCTCTCTTTCATCGGGGGATCTCTAATGTCTCCAACCAATGTGCCCAGTGTATCAGCCCAAAAAGCAGCTGCTGTGGTGGGACGAGGACAAGCAGCAGTGCTAGAGCTTTTGGTTTTAGGTGACAGAGTATCAGTATCAGACTCTGTCATCTCTTCATCTTCCTCTACAGGAGACATTTTTTTTTGTCTATCTAGCACCCTCTGTATCAATTTGTCCCTCCATGAGGTCAAGCTATTTGTATGGAGTGCTATCTTTTCCTTTACTCTAGGATCACAAAGTGTGGCTAGCATGTAGTGAGGGCTACTGTCGATGCACTCTTTTACGCGCTGAGTCAGTTGCTCCTTCAACCTCCTTATAAGGGCAGCAACATCATCATGAAGATTACCACCAGGCAATACTTCCCTATTAGTAAGAAAATTATCTAATAGGTTCGAGAGGTGAGTGAAGAGGGGAATGACTTGTGCCAGGCTAGCGTTCTCTTGACTTCAATTTTCTGTCACCGCCCGAAAAGGTGTGAGGACTGCCACTACCTGTTCAATCATGGCCCAGTCATCCCTGCCCAGTGGTCTGTCAATGCCAATGGAATGTTTGTATGCCATTGCATGGATTGCCTTTTGCTGTTCTAATATACGCTCCAGCATATCTAATGTGGAGTTCCATCTAGTACTCACATCTTGTTTGAGCCGGTGTTCTGCAAGTCCAAAATTTTTCTGTTCTTGCCTAAGGAGATGGCTATCTTTGACACTATGGCCAGCTATTTTTCGGCAACCCTCCAAAAGTGTTGCCAACCTTCTGGTGTCATGATCGAGGGCAGCCTTAACAACAAGATGCAGTACATGTGCCGAACAGCGTATACTCACAAACCCGCCATCCTGTAGCGCCTTGAGCATATTGGCTGCCTCATCGTTGACAACAAAACCCATTTGTGCCTTTGTCCCTGCCTGCTCTCCTAGCCACTGAGCCACCATATTATTCAGTGCATGTCAGATGTTCTGTGAGGTGTGCTGATGATCCATCACCTCAGCATGCAGGAGAAAGGAGCGGTACCCCTTGGCTACTGCACCAGTCACTGAGTCTGAGGTTTTTGAGCCTGAATTTTTGGCTGATATAACTGGTGGTGACACATTTGGCAGCCACCAATGTGCCGTCAAAGACAGGAAGGCATGTTGGCCACTAGGAGCACTCCATAGGTCAGTGGTGAAGTGCACTGACTGTCCAGCAGCCTTTACCAGCTCCTCCTTCAAAACAACAACGCATGATCAGTAAAGTGAGGGAATTACAGATCTGCTGAATGTGGTACGAGCAGGAACTTTATAATGGGGTGGAAATGCCTCCATAAGTTGTTTAAAGGGGTCCCCTTCCACCATATTTAAAGGAGCCCCTCCAACCGCTATGAGCTGGCCACTGAGGCGTGTCATTTTTCACACCTGCTGTCTTGACATCCGACTGGAATGAAATACACCAAATTGCTCCATTGTGGGCTGGGTGGATTTCATGGGATGTTGGCTGACACTGATAGCAGCTGCACCAGAAGAGGCATGATCACCATGCCCCTTGTGATTCCTACTGGTGGTGACTGTGACACTGCTAGTAGTAGTTCCCCTAGTAGTGCTGGCTGGAGCAGAGACACCACTTTCTTCCCTTAACACCACTGGCTTGTGATGGGTGCAAAGGTGTTGGTTCATTCCTGAATTGGTCAGATGCCCCAACACTCTACCCCGGCTGACTTCCCACACAATTTGCATTTGGCTTGGCGACCATCACCAATAGCCTCAAAATGCTCCCACACTTGTGCACGACGGTTACCTTTGCCACTGTACAGTGAAGAATCTTTTGTGACAGTTTCTTTGGCCGCACATGCTGTAGCAACTTCTTTTGTTTTTGTTATTCCATGGCCTTCTCTCTGTGATGTAACAGGAGGAGGCCTAAACATTGAAGGGATGGTGGGAATGGAGGAGGTTAGTGGCCTACCAGTAGTGGCGGGTGCACTAACTACAATCTGGCTGGGAGACTCAACACGAGCTATTGGAGAGCTCGGTGACACTTGTGGTGACGATGTTGGAGACGGAGAGGAATACAAATCTATAGAATACTGTGAATGCTGGGTAGGTGAATAGTGAATTTGATCATCTGGTTCAAAATTATAAGATGATGCTGATTTGTCCATGTCAGTAAACATGGATTTATCACTAGCGACATATGTTGGGGAGCCCTCTTCTCCCTGGTGACTACTGGTGCCCTCTTCACATATATCAATAGCAGATGGGCTATCAGTAATGTTGGCACTGGCAGTAGCAGTGGTGGTGGCGGCAGAATCAGCATGAGAAATTTTTTCTTCCTCATACTCAAATACTTCACGTTTGGGCTGCTTAAATGAATGTTCACTGGAAAAAGCCTGCGTTGGTACTGTTTGGCTTCTACTGTAAAACCTTTTAGTTGGCAACACGGTACTAGAACTGGACATAGCAGAGGTGGTGACACAGCTGGCACTAGTGATTGTACTAGTTGTTTTGGGGGGAAGCTCCGGAAAATTAAGACGCCGACGAAATGCGGACTGCTTCCTGGTCTCAGAGGAGGACCTATCAACCCTGCTAGAGGATTGTGAACTTGAATTTTTACTTACAGCCCTTTGAAATTTTAAAGGTTGGACTCAGATGACTACTAGTACTACCGCTAGTGAGTCTACGAGTGCTTTGACTACTGCTGCTGCTAGCTCTGCTTGAACCAATAAACTTTACCTGAGGCTGCTTCATTTGCCTCTCCTTTGTAGTATCAGGTCTATTGTGAGACATAAATGATGTTTCACGTGTGGAGGGTGGATGAGAAATGTCTGTGCCTGGCAATGAGGATGTGGATTCTGTGGAAGGATTTGACACAGACAGTAACAGTACACATGTGGTGTCACTGGTGGTTACTGTGTCACTGCTACTGGTTGTTTGAGGAACATGAGGTGGGGGAGGACTATCCATTACAAATAGGTAGTTGTCTACTAATTATATATATTTAAAAAAAAAAAAATTAAAAATTAAATAATACTAATTATTACTATAGATTTAGCCAATAATAGAGATTGGATAATGTGTCTTCTGATGATGCTGATGTGTTCCAAAAAAAAAAAAAACCTATGCTAAAGGACAAGTGTGCCTGCTGTAATGTAATATAGGAAGACAGCAAAGCAAATAAAGATAGAACTCTAATAAACAGACAAAAAAAAAATGTAATTAAATTGTGTGTGGATATCTATCAAAAATGATGACTAGTATACATACACACACACCAAAAAAAATCATATGGAAAAATAAGAAATGTGCCTGTAAGGTTATATATGTTTACAGCGCAGAAAATAAATTAAACTACAGTTAAAGAAACAAAAAAAAATGTAATTAAATTCTGTGTGGGGATATCTATCTACAATGATGAATAGTATACATACACACAAACACATAACAAATAATAATTAGATTTATCCACAAAGAGTAAATAAGGGTGTTGTCTTTGTCTTTTGCTGATGTTTTCAAAAATCAAAAAAATCCTATCATCATTCAGCAACCTGTGTGCCTGTTATCTAACTTTAAGACAGCACACACACAGCAATAACTATATCTCTGTCTTAAACAAAATCAAAATAATTGCAGTGAGTTCAGCTCAGCTCATACATATAGAACTCCAAAAAAGTCACACAACACATTCAATACAATAGTACACAATTATAATATTTATTTTTAACTAACTACTAACTAGCTAATACTCTAGTGAGAAGTTTTAAATAATAACAATTATTAATGCAAGAACTATAAGATAAAGAAATATATATTTGACTGTTGTAAAAACTTTCTCCTCTCCTTTGAGTCACAATTTCAGCCAAAAATAATAATATAATAAGCAAAAATACGCAGACCAGTACATCTCTAGGACACTGTGCCTTCTTCTTTGTTCAACTTCACAACAAGTTAAGGGATTGTCTTCTGCTGCAATGCTGACAGAATGCAAGTCTGATAATGTCTGCCTTCTGATTAACACAACAGCACAGATAAGCACAGCCCTTGAGGAAAACCTATAACACATTGCACTGCGTGTGACAGTAATCCAACCCACAACATTTAAATAATATAATTATTGGACCAGAAAACTATCACTGTGACAGTAATCCAACCCCCAAAACAAAAGTAATGATCTGATTGGACAAGAAGATATATGACACTACACTCATTTTAATAAACTAATCAATTTGAATCGATTCGTTGTCACTCGTTATTAGTAGCATACCATGCTAGTCCAAAAACCTAAATAAATATTTTATATTTTCATTTGTTCAATAAATAATTACATAATCATTCAGATCTCACTTTCTTCTAACTATTTTGTGGTTCTTTGGATTTAATAATAAGATTTATTTGAAGAAATCATTTTAAAACTGCGCCACGCGTACGTCCGAATGAAAACGAATATATCGTAACGATTCAAATTTTTCGGAACAAATGCATTCAGATTAGTAGTTACGTCACGTGTAACTAAAATCGAACTGTGCCACACACATCTGATTGAAAAAGAATACGTCCGAAAGATTCGAAGATTTCGGAACAAATGCATTTCGATTAGTAGTCATGTCACATGTAAATAAAAAAATCAAAATGCGCCACACACATCCGAATGACAACGAATACGTCCGAACAATTCGAAAATTTCGGAACAAATTCATTAGGATTAGTTTCTTTCAGAAACCATTTCATTCGGATATTCGAATCGGTCCGAAGCTCCGAATTCTACCAAATTCGGACGAATTCGAATTTGGAATGAAACGAATCGCACATATCTACCTCTTTCCAAGCTCTAGCAAGTGCTAATTTTGTGGCCATGAAAACATAGATTGTAAGTGCTTCCCCAGGGGGAGAGAGACTAGGCATTTGCATATGAAGGAGGGCTACTTCTGGAGTATATGGGGGAGTAAGATTAAGTGAAAGAAGAAGTGCCCACCAAATGTGAAGTGCTGTGCCAATGTCTCTACAATTTCTCCAGCAGTTAGGGGATTGTGACCGGTAAATCCTGTGTAAAGTGGCTGGGGCCAGGTGCCAGCGAACTAACACTTTATAATAGAGCTCCCATAAGGTGACGCAATGGAGGAGTTTTTTGGTTGTCATGATTCTAAGATGCCAGACATCTATCGTTACAGTGAACCCAATCTCTCTCTCCCAGGCGTGGTTTTGTGATATTTTGTGGGGGGTGGGCGTATTAGTGAGAAGGTTGTAGTGAAAAGACAGGAGGTGTTTGAGGTTATGAGCTCCCTGCCAAGCCCTCTCCCATGTTGTCATAGGTCTTAATGAAGATTTCAGGTAGCCCCAGGTACGTAAGCGTGTGCTCAAGTGAAATCCCTCAAAGCTGAGTCTGGAGGGGAGTTGAAATTTAATGCAAAGTGCGGGATGGGAGAGCCAAGTATCATTCTCATAAAAGTCCGTGACTAGGAGTGTTTGTGGATGTGGCCATAAGTCAAAGTGGGAGTCTGGGAGACAGAATAGTGCAGCGGAAATTGTAAGCATAGGGGAAGGATAAGGGGAGATAGCTGGGTTATGTCTTATCTGGTCCCAGACTTGTAGTGCGTGCTTAAAGATGGGGTGTTGGGTGTCGATGTCGTGTCTGTGGTGAAGAGGGATCCAGAGTAGATCAGAGAGGCATAGACCAGGAGGCAGCAATGAGGATTCAAGAGTAAACCAGCTTAACTGTCTCTCAGGGTCATTCCAGAGAAGGATATGCGACAATCTGGCTGCATTATACACTGTATGCAGAATTATTAGGCAAATGAGTATTTTGACCACATCATCCTCTTTATGCATGTTGTCTTACTCCAAGCGGTATAGGCTCGAAAGCCTACTACCAATTAAGCATATTAGGTGATGTGCATCTCTGTAATGAGAAGGGGTGTGGTCTAATGACATCAACACCCTATATCAGGTGTGCATAATTATTAGGCAACTTCCTTTCCTTTGGCAAAATGGGTCAAAAGAAGGACTTGACAGGCTCAGAAAAGTCAAAAATAGTGAGATATCTTGCAGAGGGATGCAGCACTCTTAAAATTGCAAAGCTTCTGAAGCGTGATCATCGAACAATCAAGCGCTTCATTCAAAATAGTCAACAGGGTTGCAAGAAGCGTGTGGAAAAACCAAGGCGCAAAATAACTGCCCATGAACTGAGAAAAGTCAAGCGTGCAGCTGCCAAGATGCCACTTGCCACCAGTTTGGCCATATTTCAGAGCTGCAACATCACTGGAGTGCCCAAAAGCACAAGGTGTGCAATACTCAGAGACATGGCCAAGGTAAGAAAGGCTGAAAGACGACCACCACTGAACAAGACACACAAGCTGAAACGTCAAGACTGGGCCAAGAAATATCTCAAGACTGATTTTTCTAAGGTTTTATGGACTGATGAAATGAGAGTGAGTCTTGATGGGCCAGATGGATGGGCCCGTGGCTGGATTGGTAAAGGGCAGAGAGCTCCAGTCCGACTCAGACGCCAGCAAGGTGGAGGTGGAGTACTGGTTTGGGCTGGTATCATCAAAGATGAGCTTGTGGGGCCTTTTCGGGTTGAGGATAGAGTCAAGCTCAACTCCCAGTCCTACTGCCAGTTTCTGGAAGACACCTTCTTCAAGCAGTGGTACAGGAAGAAGTCTGCATCCTTCAAGAAAAACATGATTTTCATGCAGGACAATGCTCCATCACACGCGTCCAAGTACTCCACAGCGTGGCTGGCAAGAAAGGGTATAAAAGAAGAAAATCTAATGACATGGCCTCCTTGTTCACCTGATCTGAACCCCATTGAGAACCTGTGGTCCATCATCAAATGTGAGATTTACAAGGAGGGAAAACAGTACACCTCTCTGAACAGTATCTGGGAGGCTGTGGTTGCTGCTGCACGCAATGTTGATGGTGAACAGATCAAAACACTGACAGAATCCATGGATGGCAGGCTTTTGAGTGTCCTTGCAAAGAAATGTGGCTATATTGGTCACTGATTTGTTTTTGTTTTGTTTTTGAATGTCAGAAATGTATATTTGTGAATGTTGAGATGTTATATTGGTTTCACTGGTAAAAATAAATAATTGAAATTGGTATATATTTGTGTTTTGTTAAGTTGCCTAATAATTATGCACAGTAATAGTCACCTGCACACACAGATATCCCCCTAAAATAGCTATAACTAAAAACAAACTAAAAACTACTTCCAAAACTATTCAGCTTTGATATTAATGAGTTTTTTGGGTTTATTGAGAACATGGTTGTTGTTCAATAATAAAATTAATCCTCAAAAATACAACTTGCCTAATAATTCTGCACTCCCTGTAGTAGGATATTATGTTTGGTTAAGCTAAACCTCCCTGCGAAATAGGTTTTTCTAAGGTGCGTCCAGAAGATCTGGGTCTTCGATCTTTCCATACATACGTAGTTATCAGGCTTTGAAGTCTATTAAGGAGTGTTCTAGGAATGTTATATGGAATGGATCTGAAAAGATATGTAATTTTTGGAAGGAAGGACATCTTGATCACTGCAATGCGACCTGTCCACGAGATCTCTCTAAACTCCCAGGTCTCAAGGAGCCTCCTGTATTCCAAAAGTCTGTCTGAGTAGTTTTGGGCTATGACCACCGAGGGGTCTGGGCTAAGATGAACCCCTAGGATCTTGAAAAAAGTAGTTTTCCATTGGAAATGATATGTTGTTTGTAATGGGTTGAGAACATTGGGGTGACATTTATGGGTAGGACCTCTGTTTTGGAGACGTTGAGCTTATAGAAGCTCAAGCCTCCAAACTGTTGTAGGGTAGTGAATACTGCGGGAGGGAATCCTTAGGAGATGTCAAGAACAAGGTAATGTCATCGGCATATAGGGAGATTTTATGGGTGGAGGTGCCAATGGGAAGGCCTCTGATTCTAGGGTCTTGTCGGATGGATTGGGCTAGGGGTTCTATGGCCAAAGAGAACAGGAGAGGGGATAAAGGGCAGCCCTGTCTAGTGCCGTTCAAAATCGTGAACTTGGGAGATTGGAACCCAACCCCACGTACAACGGCCGAGGGGTTGTTGTAAAGAGCTTTAACCGCTACAATGAAAGTAGTGGGGAAACGGAAAATTCTCATAGTTTCCCATAGGTAATCCCACCTGACCCTGTCAAATGCTTTTTTGGCATCTAGCGACAGGGCCAGGAAGGGAGAGGCGCCCTGAGATGCGGCGTGGAGGACATCAAGAATTCTTCTAGTTGCATCTGAACCCTCTCTATTTGGGATGAACCCCACTTGGTCATTGACTATGAGGGGGGGGATTATATTAGCGGCTCTACTAGCTAAAAGTTTGGCGTAAATCTTGGTGTCTATATTAATCAAGGAAATGGGACGGTAACTACTGCAGAGGTCATGTGGTTTACTGGGCTTCAAGATTGAGATTATAACTGCTTCTAGGAATTCTGCCTTGAAGGAGGTGCTACAAAATATCTCCTGAAAAAATCTGCAGAGAACGGGGGTTAGGAGGGGAAGAAAAGTTTTATAGAATCTGGCTGTGAAGCCATCCAGGCCTGGGGCCTTACCTAATTTTAAGTTCTGAATAATTTTCTTGATTTCCTCTATTGATATTGGGGTGGTGAGGGAGGAGATAGCCTCTCTAGAGAGTGAGGGGAGTGAGAGAGAATTAAGGAAAGCAGAAATTTCTTCCGGGGTGTCTGCTGGGGTGTCTAGATTGGCTTCAATATTGTAAAGAGAGAGGTAATACTGTTTAAAGGAATTTCCTATGTCCGCTGGGGCTGATACGTTAACCCCAGAGGGGGTTTGAATGGACCGTATTCTTGCTTGGGCTATTCGATGTCTAAGTTTAGAGGCTAGGAGGGTGGAGGCTTTATTACCCTGGTAGTAATAGATTTTTTAAAATTTTTCCATCATATTATGAACCCTTTTTAAGTTCTAGAGTTTGAATTTATTTCGAAATTTTCGAAATTTCGTCATTTACGGCCTGAGAATAGGAGTGAGAGAGATCTGCCTTTAATTTTCGAAGTTGGATGGTCAGGGCAGGTAAAGTGGCTCTACCCTTTAAGCAGGCCTCAGATTCATACCGCATAAGATGACCCCTCATTGCTGCCTTCAAGGTGGCCCACAAGTTCTGTGAGGAAGTCTTATTATCATTGTTAAGGGCAAGGAAGTCAGTTATGTGGTTATGTAAAGCTGTCTTGATGATTGGATCTGTGATAGTCCAGTCTTGCATTCACCAGATACGGGGGGAAGGGCCTGGGAGTGGGCCAGTTATTAACTATTTAATAACTACCTAACTAAAATAAATACAAATGTACCTGTAAAATAAAACCTAAGTTACATTAAAACCTAACACTACACTACAGTTAAATAAATTACCAAAATTAAAAAAACCACTAAATTACACAAAATAAAAACAAATTACAAGATATTTAAATTAATTACACCTAATCTAATAGCCCTATCAAAATAAAAAAAGGCCCCCCCAAAATAAAAAAAAAACAAAACCTTAGCCTAAACTAAACTGCCAATAGCCCTTAAAAGGGCCTTTTGCGGGGCATTGCCCCAAAGAAATCAGCTCTTTTACCTGTAAAAAATAAAAAAAATACAAACAACCACCCACACAACCAACCCCCAAAATAAAACCCTAACTAAGAAAACCTAAGCTCCCCATTGCCCTGAAAGGGGCATTTATATGGGCATTGCCCTTAAAAGGGCATTTAGCTCTATTGCGGCCTAAATCCTAACCTAAAAATAAAACCCACCCAATAAACAATTAAAAAAACCTAACACTAACCCCTGACGATCCACTTACAGTTTTGAAGACCGGACATCCATCCTCAATGAAGCTGGGAGAAGTCCTCAACGAAGTGGCAAGAAGTCCTCAATGCAGTCAGGAGAAATCTTCATCCAAGCCTGGAGAAGTGTTCCTCCAGATGGGCAGAAGTCTTCATCCAGACGACATCTTCTATCTTCATCCATCCGGCGCGGAGCGGGTCCATCTTCAAGACATCCGACGCGGAGCATCCTCTTCTTTACGACGACTAATGACGAATTAAGGTTCCTTTAAATGATGTCATCCAAGATGTCGTCCCTTAGATTCCGATTGGCTGATAGAATTCATTGTTAGTCGTCGGAAAGAAGAGAATGCTCCGCGTCGGATGTCTTGAAGATGGACACGCTCCACTCCAGATGGATAAAGATAGAAGATGCTGTCTGGATGAAGACTTCTGCCCATCTGGAGGACCACTTTTCCCGGCTTGGATGAAGACTTCTCCCGGCTTCATTAAGGATTTCTTGCCGCTTCGTTGAGGACTTCTCCCGGCTTTGTTGAGGATGGATGTACGGTCTTCAAAACTGTAAGTGGATCTTCAGGGGTTAGTGTTATTTTTTTTAAGGGTTTATTGGGTGGGTTTTATTTTTAGGTTAGGGTTTGGGCCGCAATAGAGCTAAATGCCCTTTTAAGGGCAATGCCCATACAAATGTCATTTTCAGGGCAATGGGGAGCTTAGGTTTTTTTTAGTTATTAAAAAAATATTAGGTCTTATTTGGGGGGTTGGTTGTGTGGGTGGGGGGTTTTACTATTGGGTGGGTTGTTTATATTTTTTTTACAGGTAAAAGAGCTGATTTCTTTGGGGCAATGCCCCACAAAAGGCCCTTTTAAGGGCTATTGGAAGTTTAGTTTAGGCTAGGGTTTTTTATTTTGGGGGGGCTTTTTTATTTTGATAGGGCTATTAGATTAGGTACTGACTTTAGAATGCATTACGAATCTTGCGGGATAGGCTGTACCGCTCACTTTTTGGCCTAAAATAAAAAGCTTGTAATGCCGGCACTATGGAAGTCCCATTAAAAATAGACTATACGCAAATTGCGTAAGTTGATTTGCGGTATGGACAAAAAAGTGTGCGGGACAGCTGTACCTACAAGACTCATAATAGCAGCGGTAGTAAAAAAGCAGCGTTATGAGGCTTAACGCTGCTTTTTTACTCATAACGCAAGACTTGTAATCTAGCCAACTGTTGCTATTTCTGATTATTTTGTGTTAGCTTCCTGCTTTACTTGTGACATTCAAAAGGACATCAAGCTTAACAACTTTCATTTCTCTGTCTTCCACTTTGATAAGAACGGTGTCATCGGCATTGTTTACAATACTGCCTCCAACATGATCTCACACATGTTTCCTTCATTGTTAAGGAAAGTGCTTTAATATAGGAATTTATTTTATTCCATTGAATATACAAATATCTGAAACTGGTCCTTCTCCAGAATCATTCACAGCCTGAATTCAGTAACTGTAGCAAGTAAACTCAGTCAATGTATTTTAAAGATGTTTCTTGGTCACCTGCAATTTGGAGAAAAGCTTTTGTTTTTATCCTATATCTTCAAATAACTGTGGCCTGGAGCTGCTGTCTCTCCACTTTAGTTTAAGGCTCTGTGGTCCTGTAGCTGTGAACTGAATACCCAATAACGTAACATAGGTAGTGTGCTTGTTTTTACATTAATAAAGTGGCTGAGTGGGTTAGGAGGTAACAGTGTTAGTGAGCTTGTTTTTACTTTGATAAAATGGCTGGAAGGTCCAGATCCAATATAATTCATTGCCTGCATTCTGATTTGATCAGATGTTTCTGGCAGCAAATCCTCAATGATATAGCTTATTATGTTTTCTACTGAGATGTTAACATCTCACATATTAATATTGAAAGAAATTATTTCAGGTCTATTGCAGCATAGCTATTCCCAGCTTGATATGAGATAAACTGACAAAGTTTAGACACTGCATCTTGTACAGCTGCTGGATTTCTACAGCTCGCTGTATTGCTGAAATGTCCTGCACAGAAAGATTAAAGGGTTAGGAAAGTCAATATTAAACTTGCATGATTCAGATAGAGCATGTAATTTTAACACACTTTTAAATGCAATTATATTTTCAAATGTGCTTCATTCTCTTGGTACCCCTTGTGGAAAAAGAATACACACATATCCTACACTGGTGGGAACTAGCTGCTGATTGGTGCCTGCACACATTTGTCTATTGTGATTGGCTAACTAGATGTCTTCATCTAGCTTCCAGCTGTGTAATGCTGTTCTATTAGCAAAGGATAACAAGAGAGTGAAGCAAATTTGATCATGGAAGTAAATTGGAAAGTTGTACAAAATTGTATGCTCTATGCAAATCATGAAAGAAAATGGGGTTTCTTGTCCCTTTAACAGCATTTAGTCTGCAAGAATCCTGTGTTGCTGGTTTCAGATGAGACACTTGGAGACTGGCATCCATGCCACTTTAAATTCAATCTGGAGACTCTTCTCCTTTTGCCCACTGTAGTCTGTATTCTTAGATTTTTGCTCAATTGAGGTCAGGATTCTCCCATCTTACAAGTTTAATGTCTGACAGAAATGAGTAAATAGTTCTAGGAAGAAGAACATTAATTGTACATTCTAAGTCACATACATGATATACTTCAGTGGCATCTTCTCTAGGTACTGAGTGTTCTAAACTGTAATCTGCTACTTGCCATAGAGGTTATGTTACAGGCGAATGCCACTGTACCTTGACTTCAATATGTTCGGGTTTCACTAGATATCATGATGACTGACAGGGACCTGGTGCTTCACTCAATGGCCCCTATTTAAGAATGTATGGCGGACCTGATCCGACAGTGCGGATCAGGTCTGCCAGACCTCGCTGAATACGGCGAGCAATACGCTTGCCGTATTCAGCATTGCACCAGCAGCTCACAAGAGCTGCTGGTGCAATGCCGCCCCCTGAAGACTCGCAGCCAATGGGCCGCCAGCAGGGGGATGTCAATCAACCCGATCGTACTCAATCGGGTTGATTTCTGGCGATGTCTGTCCACCTGCTCAGAGCAGGCGGACAGCTTATGGAGCAGCGGTCTTTGTGACCGCTGCTTCATAACTGGTGTTTCTGGCGAGTCTGCAGGCTCGCCAGAAACACGGGGCATCAAGCTCCGTGCGGAGCTTGATAGATAGGCCCCAATGTATGAATAGGCTGACTTTCAGTGTACTCTCTGTTTTGTTATTATTTTTATTATTATTATCAATATTATTAGTAGTAGTAGTAGTATCATTATTATTATTATTATTATTATTATTATTATTATTCCTGTGCTAATGGAGCATGACATAGTTTGTATAAAGTGCATGGTTTAAAGTCATGACAAGTACATTAAAAGGGATATTAAACAGTTCTCCTTTTGTAAAAAGAAATATGTTAAATCAAAGTAAACATAAAACTGTGTAATAAACAGCAAACAATTTATTTGCTTTCTTTCTAAATGAGCACTTAGAAATTCTCAGTGTAGCCCTGCCACAGATAGATATGGTTGCCACCTTTACAAAACTTAAAGTGATGGCAAACTCTCGCCTTAATAAAATCAGATCCAGAACGTTAGTGCTGTTTTAGATGGAGTTTAAGGTATCAGTTGTAATAAAGATGAGCTATAACTTACTTTTTAATATAGATATGAAATTTAAATACCCAGTGCACCGTTGCCCACTTCAAAAGTCAATATTTCTATGAGCTAAAGGTTTGAACTGTTCCCCAATCAGTGCTCTCCCCATATGGCACTTTTGTTGTAGCTAGAGCGCTGATTGGAGAACAATTCAGACAGTTAGTTCACAGAAAAATTGACTAACATTCCAGGGGAGAGTTTACCATCACTTTAAGTTTTGTCATGTGATTTTTGCAGCAAAAGTCCTGAATGTAACGAGGTTCCAATTTATATTGTAAAGTAGAATCATTACTGTTTAAAATTATGTCTTTCTGACACGCTATTTGTTTAAAATTGCAAATTTTCAAGCTTTGCTGTCATAATTACAAAGCGGCTGCTGTATTATCTCATATTATTGTAACTTGGTTGCTTTATGTTGTATTCTCTAACAACCTCAATAAAAGAAAAATAATTAAAAAAAGTTGCAAACAGTTATTAGCTGGTGCCTCGTTTTGTACTAATAGTGAGCTTTTAGTTCTGTGAGAAAGTATAGGTGGGAAAGGACATTCAGGTACACAACCTTAAGTTGTGAATCTGACAGGCTCCAAGCAGGATCCCTTTACGTGTTCATCCCTTAATTCAATGCATACTCTCTGATATAATAATCAGTTTCTGGCCTGAGGTCTTTAAAATTATATTCTTCTTTGCTTGCCTTGCCTGTGCTTAAAGCTTCACCATTGACCTTTTCTGTTTCTGCAATTTCACCAGCAGTATTATCTGTACTTTCAGCCTCAACAATGATAGTGTAGGGGTGCTAGACAGCAGGGAATGTATTAATGGCCTTACCCCATTCCTGACATGGGATCTAGCAGTGTGAGTGTTACCTTGCAACATTGTTGCAAGGTAAGGGGTGGATCTTTGTACTCACTATTTAAGCAAATGCAGGCCTGTATTCATCCTCTTTGTTCCAGTTTGTTCAAGTTGTTTTACTGCAGCTATGTCCAGAATGGAGCGTTTCAAGAGATCCACAACAGTGCCCAGCCGTTTCAGGGAGTCTTTAGGGTCTCCTGCATGTTGAGTGTCATCTGCAGAAAAACAGATGAGTATTCAGGATGGGTTTGAACCCATTTCTAACCCTCCCTCCTCCCATCTCTCCCCTGGTGGTAGTCTCCTTTCCTCCTGCATCCACCTCCGCCCCCCCTGGGGACATCAATCCGATCTCTGCCTCCTATGGGCTAGACCAGTACCCCTCCTTGTTTTCTCAGCCTCCCTCTGCAGTTAGCTTGGCACCTGTCCCCCCTTGCCATTACCTGATCAGGGCTTGGGGTGTCCCGCAGCAGAGGCCACAATACAGGTCTATTTAGTGCTGACAGGCATGTTGGCTGAGGCCTTGTCAGTGGTTGTGTCCCTGGTGAGAATCATTGCGGCTGAGGTGGTTCCCGGGGGGAGCGACTGGGGCTATGGCCCCCTCTGCAGGATCCATTCCATCCTTCCAGGCCCCCACAGCCTCTCCTATGCCCACTGGTAAGATGGGAATACCCAGAGCTACTGGTGGGTCAACGGGGGGCCTAGGTGTCCTGTCCAGCGGTCAGCCCGGGCAGTTAAAGGGGCAACAGCAAAATTGAGGAGCAGAGTTAGGAAGCAGGCACAGACTTTAAGACCACAGCAGTTAGGTTTGGCAGATGGGAGTCTGGGTGTGCAGAGCAGTGCAAACCAGATAGCGCAGCTGTCAACCGAGTGGTAGCTACATCCACCACGGTGCATCAGCTAGGACCTGTGAGTGTGAGAGCATGCAGGGTGCGGATGCTGTGGCAGCTGGGGGAGGTAGTGTAGGCCCACACACTGCAAGCCTGGGTACTCCCATCTCCTTTCTCTCTCCTTCTCAGGTGTGGGCAGTTGATTCCAGAGTCATGGCGGCTTCTGCAGGACCCTCTACTTCAGGAGCTATGTCCGTGGCAGTTTCTTCTCAGGGTGGCAGCTTCCTGGATCCTCTGTCTTCGGCCAGCGGGCCCAGTGGTCCCAGCTCTGGGATGCAAGATGATATGGTACCTTTTGGGTAGTGGGGAGAGACAGATTTTAGCAGTGACTCTGATTCTGACGGTGTGCATTCATGGGGTTACATTCCAGGGGACAGAGGAGGATGTACCAGATGCTTATGGCATTAACATCAAAACAGGGTCCCCCAGTAGGGGTGGTGGCACTAGGGGCCGCCCTTTCAGGGGTTTTAAAACAGAGCGCAGCATTGCCTGGCCCGCAGGAGATTGGGCAGCCTACAATGGGGTACAATTGGAGAAGTAGCATGGGTAGCGTGGCAGGGCCCCTAGTGCCTTATGGGGCAGTCCAAGGAGGGAGTACTTTCATTACCCCCTAGGAGGGTTGCCATGGAAGGGGATTCCTACCCTTGTTTTGTGCCGTCACTCCATGCCCATTTAAAACCCAAAGTGGTAGCTAAGATAAGGGACACCAAATATGTTAATATATTTGAACTCTCAGTAGAGGCTCACAGAGATAAGGAGAACAGAGAGGATGGGATGGGGCCCAAAAATATAAAGCGCCCAGACAACTACTAACCTGTAGCGTCTTTTGACATAGAGCATCACCTAGATAGAGCCATAGATATTATCAAGTACATGGACACAATATATTATGTATATACCAGATATGGGGAAGGATTGTGGCGTAGCTTTGACATGGAGTTCCATCGCAAGCTGTCTGGTAACCCTGTGCTAACGTACGGGGCTATGGACATGCATATCTGGGTGAGGTTGGGATCAGAGCAACCAATGAGTCAGCCCAGCGCCTTGCAGTGAGTTGAAGCCCGCAGGGCGTTTGGCGAAAAGGAAAGAAATGCTGGAAGTTTAACAACAAACAGTGTGATAAAGGGAGCAGCTGTTTCTTTCGCCACGTCTGTTTGAATTGCAGCAGACCCCACCCAGCTGAGGACTGTAACCGAAAAAAGGACAATGCAGGACCCAGAGGATCCGGCAGAGGTTTTGTTGCAAACAAAGGGCCCAACACCCTTGAACCTGGTCACAATTAAACCATGGCTAGACACCTACCCGGACAGGGTGACGGCCTCAATGCTATTTTGGGGGATTAAGGATGGTTTCATCATACCAGTGTCATCTCTGGTTCGGGGGGCATCCCAGCATCGAAATTTGCGGTCTGCTAGCGAGCATCCTGCAGTAGTCAGGGACAAATTGGGAAAAGAGGTGGCATTGCAGCGCATAGTGAGTCCATACTCCAGTTTGCCTCTTCCCGATTTGGTGGTCTCTTCTTTGGGGGTGGTACCTAAGAAGGGACCAGGTAGATTTTGGCTCATCCAACACCTGTCATATCCTAAAGGTCAATTTGTGAATGATGCCATTGGTCCGATGATTAGTTCAGTTCATTACCAAGCGTTCAATCAGTCGCTTAGCTTGGTGAGGAAGGAAGAGTATGGATGTTTGATGGCGAAGATGGATATCAATTCCGCTTTTTGCTTACTTCCAATTCATCCATCTTCCTTCAGGTTGATGGACATCAAATGTGAGGGTTCTTACTATGTGGACAGGTGTTTGCCAATGGGCTGCTCAGTCTCTTGTTTCTACTTCGAGACATTTAGCACGTTCTTACATTGGGCATTGGAGACAGCAGCAGGTGGTGCTCTCGATGACTTTCTGCTAGTAGGGGCTCCTAGGTCAGGTGAATGCAACCTGTTGATGGGAATAATGAGGGAACTGATGCGTAAATTTGGGGTCCCCCTTGCCGAGGACAAAACCCAGTGGCCGTGTACGAGACTCACCTTTTTATGCATTGAGATAGACTTCAGAGCCAGCCTGCCAGAGAACAAGGTGCAGCACATGCTGGAAGCAGTTTCTATGGCTGCTGTAGCTCACTCGATACCTCTGCAGGATTTACAATAGTTGTTGGGGCTTCTGAACTTTGCTGGCAGAGTAATCCCCATGGGTCGGGTTTTTAATTGGCGTCTGGAAGAGCTGCTAAAATGTGGAAGTAGGAAGGGTAGGCAGATCAGGATTACCCCTGACATGAGGGAGGGTTCAGGTATTTGGCAACGCTTCTTGAAGGAATTTAACAGGGTTTTGTTGTGGAGGGAAGACCCAGTTTCAATTCTGGCACTTCAGCTATACACTGATGCTGCAGGTGCTTTCGGGTATGGGGCTTATTTGGATGGTGAGTGGAGCACAGAGCCCTGGCCCGTTAGCTGGTCAGCACTAGGGCTTACAAGAAACTTGACCCTGTTGGAGTAATTTCCAATTGCTGTGGCTGTGGAATTATGGGGCGAGAGATTGAAGGATCGCTCCATAATTTTCTGGTCCGACAATATGAGCGTTGTCTTTGCTATTAATAAATTATCTGCTTCGTCTCGGATGGTAGTAAAGTACCTGCGCTACTTAGTACTCAAATGCTTGCTGCTAAATATTCAATTTGAGGCGCGTCATGTGCCAGGAGTTAAGAACGTGGTAGCAGATGCGTTATCTAGGTTTCGGTGGAGTTTAGGAGATTGGTACCGAAGGCAGCAACTAAGGGTCTCCCATGTCCTCTAACTGGCAGATCACGGAAGATGGGACGCAGTCTTGCCTCTAGTATGAGCACCTTTGGCCACGGCAACTTGGAAGACTTACACACATCATTAGAAAGAGTGGTTAGTGGTTAGTTTTCTGCCGTGAAAGGTCAGTTCCACTAATTAATAGTTCACAAGGACTGTTGTTAGACTGGTTGCTGCGTTTGCGGAACAAAGGAGATTAAAAAGGTGGAGTGCATGGGAGGTTGTCAGCGTTGGCATTCTTTAATAAGATGCATGGTCTGCCTGATTTCTCTGGGACGTTTTTAGTGTGCCAGGTGATGAAAGGTTGGGGTAGGCTAGAACCATGTCAGTGGGGCGTAAGGGAACCTATTACAGACAAGCGCCTGCAGGACTTTATTGTGTGCCTGGTGCAGGTATGTCCAGGGGATTTCAAGATTCGCCTTTTCAGTTTTTTATAGGTCAATTTATCCTTTAGTTTAGGCTAGGTTAGTTATCCCCTGGCAGCTGGAGGTCAAGGCTCCATCTAAAGGCATAAGCCCAAAAGGGGGGATGGTCAAGCTAATGGTTAGAGCGTATGTGCTCCACCCCGGGGGCCTGCTGACCATGCTCCTCTAGGGCATTTTGCTGCTCTGCATGGGCATGGCCTAGCAGAGGTACACATAACCAAGATTACTTTCCATCTTGTCCTCTTGGTGTTTGGGGTATTAGCTAGTTTGCTCATTATGCCGCCACTTGTGATGTTAGACTTCCTTGAAGTCTATGGTTAATAAAGTTAATTTATTGAATAAAAGTGACCATGACCGGTCTTAACCCAACTTTGGTGTCTGAGTGTTTTGTTCAGGTTAATTAGTTAAAAGGGGGTGTTTAGTAGATAGGAATGTCCAATGGTGGTTTAGCCCTTATGGCTTTACCTCATAAGTGGTATTGTATGCCTTTTCCTTCTTATTATGACAGGTTCTGCATTGCACTAATGCAGGGCATCAGCAGTGACTTCTGTTTTACTTTTTATGGAGTGGATGGTATTGATAAAACAAACACCTAGGATTCAGGACTCAGGAGCACTTGCTTTAAACCTGATTCTAGCCACACAAAAGCTAGCATGTGAGCAATTAATAGGACAGTCTTTAAAAAGACCTCTGAATGGGCTGCAAAATGATGTGTCTTTAAGACTTTGAAACACAGAGAATATAATAAAGGTGCAATGAGTAATGCCTGTATGCTTTTTATCCTGTAGCTTTTTACATTCTTGTTAATGGACATTTATATACAACATCCCAGCATTGGGTTAATTTAAAAAAAATATATAATTCTCCTTTCATTTTTACTGATCACATTCACGGTTCATTTAATATTATTATAGAATAAATAAAAAAAATATTTTAGTGTCCCCCAAGCTATAAAAATCACTCTGCTATTCTGGGACACCTGTTGTTACAGTATTAGAAGTATTGTTGCTTTCATTTAGCGACAAGACTTTTTATATTTAAATTTACATTTTTGACAGTTTTCTTTCCCACCAAATTTTGACATTTTGACATTTATTTTGTATAAGATAGTAATAGTGGGCTGGCTTCTGATTAGTTATTGTCAAGGATATCTACTATAATACAGGTGCTGCAAACATGAAGTAAACACATTTGTCTTTAAAATTCTTACTCAATTAGCATTTAAATAAAAATCCAAAATCAAGAAACTACATATCAAAAGCATTGCTGATTTTAAAGTAATCATGCTTGATGTTAGATGTTGGAATGATAATGAGATGAATTTGTATTTAAATATCAGCCTTCCATTTTCAGAAGCCTATAATAGCAAATGTTTTAATATGATTTTCAAGATTTGGTGATTTACATTTTTTTTCTTTAAAAGAAAGTTAAAGACTATTTTATATTTTCTGTAATGCGTTATTGCGGAACTGAGAAAAAAAAAATCTTAGTTTTTCATTGTTTTAAAACAAATCAGATAATACTAAATACTAAAAAATGATAAACAGTGTTTTCTGATTCAAAATCTACCCAAACTGTACATAATAATTTCAATTGCAGTAAGATGAGGATGTTATGTGTTTGAACAAAAGTTTATTAATCTA